>NW_028245500.1:0-35368 GCF_964263255.1 Lissotriton vulgaris | reverse complement strand
CTAGGAGGAATACATAAAGACCAACTGTCAACTATACCCCCTCAAGTGACCAGAGAGAGGCTACAGACACTAAATGACTAAGGCAGGATAATGATAACTTTCTAAAAGTGGAATTTTCAAAATTGTAGCTTAAAATCTGACTTCAGCTTAAATTAGGATTTCTCATTACAATTCCAAAAACACCAAACATGATCTGGTTACCTGTTCTCATTTGGGAATTACACTTTAAAATGTAATAAAGTAACTCAAATGTTACCATATAGGGGAGGTGTGCCTTGTAGTAGTAAACTAGTGTAAGGGTTTTTCACTACCAGGATTTCTAAAACGTAAAAGTACATGCCCTACTCTTTAAATGCATTGCACTTTGCCTTCTGAGCAGTTGAGGGCCTACCCTAGGGGTAACCTGTATGTATTAAAGCGGAAGGTTTGAGCATGGAAAAAGGTTTATTTTGCAAGGTCGACATGGCAGTTTAAAACTGCCCACCAAGGTTTCAAGGCTGGCATATGATATGTCTAAAGGGCTACTTATGTGAGTGGCACAATCAGTGCTGCAGGTCCACTAAAAGCATTTCATTTAAAGGCACTTGGATACCTCTGTACTAGGAACTTGCAACTAAATTTACAGTACCAATTGGGGAATAGCCAATGTTACCATGTTTAAGAAGTGAGCACATGCACTTTAGCACTGGTTAGCAGTGATAAAAAGGCCAGAGTTATAAGGCTAGGAAAAATTAGATCAGCAAAAATGAGGGGAGGAAGGCTAAAGTTTGAGGGAAGACCACCTAAGACTGGCAGGCCTAACAGGGAAGATGTTGGTAGACTGAAGCATTACGAGAGCTGTGGCATAGTAAGAGGTCCGGAGCATTCTGAACACTCTGCAGCCGCTTTACCTGGGAATGTGTGGCACCCAGAAATAACATTTTGCCAT
Source organism: Lissotriton vulgaris (assembly GCF_964263255.1). Classification (NCBI taxonomy): domain Eukaryota; kingdom Metazoa; phylum Chordata; class Amphibia; order Caudata; family Salamandridae; genus Lissotriton; species Lissotriton vulgaris. Next base: position 34,440 of record NW_028245500.1, on the reverse strand, counting down.
AATCCAATCTAGAAGTAATGAAAGCCTGCACAATAGGTTTCTTGAGTATCCAGAGGCAGGAACCATAACATCTTTAAGCATCTAAAGAAGCCAAAACAGCATGTCGTTACCTTGGGATTTGTTGATCCATGGTCAAATTGTTATCCAGCTGGAAGTCTACGTCCTTAATTGCCTAACTGGGAACGGGGCAGGTTACTAGCTCCTTTGGCTACAATGGGGGCCCCACAACTGTGACTGACTGCACCTCCATCTTTTTGCCATTTGATTCCAGGCGATTGAGCCGCATCCAGTCCTTGAGACTGTGTACTATAATAGGAGTGGTGCTGTTTCCCATTGTGGAGAGCGATACCATTTATTTGTGTCTCATCTGCATAGGAGTACGGGGAGGGAGAGGAGATGTTTTCCCACTATATTTGCCAGCAGAATTAACATGTTTTTTAAAAGTTGTATTGCTCAAGGAGCAGCCATGGAGAACTCCATGAGTGAAGATTAGTAGGGTTTTTCAATTACCTGAAATGAAAACTTTTCCAGAAGTTATTGAAGTCATGATAAAGCCAGCCCTTGGACCGCAATACCTGCTAATCCCTTAAGGAGTACACTATGTGAAACAGTGTCGTATACAGCACTTAACTCGAAGAGAATCGGAGCCGCAGTTTCCCCTCTATCCAACTCCTGTCTGAGGTGTTCAGTGACAACTAGCAGGGCTTCCTTCAGTGCTGTGATCCATCTGAAATCAAAATTGTGCTTCTCAAGAATATTGGTGCAGATAGACAGTAAAGAGATAGGGCAATAGTTGGTTCAGTCAGAAGCCTCCAAATTAGGTTTTTTATATAGTGGTCGTACCATAGCATGCTTCCGTGCCCTAGGGACCTTGCCACAAACTAGGGAAGTATCCAGCAGATCAATTAAAATCAGTGAGAGTATATCACTCACTGTGCTTAACTTATCCAGCAGTAAAAGGTCAAAAGGAGAAACTGATTTAATAACCTTTAATAGTGCCAGAAAATGTGTGTTCTCTAAAGGCTGAAAGAAAGTCATCCTATCTGCAGGGGCACTAATTGTAGTAGTAGCATAATCTAGGATGGCTGAACTATCAAAGGAAGGATAGATGGTAGTTACCTTATGAAACATTAAATCTAAAAGGGTCCTTTGTCTTTTTTAGTCATGTCTGACAAAAGATGAAAATAAACGTTTGATGCTTTCCTGTTTGTTGTTACTTCTCTATCTGTCCTGGCAGACTGCAGGACCCACATTTTATAGGGACGGTGCTGTATGTTTATCTTTCTGCCTGCCTCTCTCGTGCTGCAGAGTGTTCGCTGATAGAAACCTTGGTTGATTCTGCAGCCTTAGTTCATTCTGTGGAGACGGTTTGTACGAGCGGCAGGCAGGGAATGCTGTCCGTTGTTGAGCCAGCAATAAACTTGCTCAAATCACCTTACCAGTTTCCAGTCCATATTTACATCATTTTTGGCGATGTTACAAAGACCAAAGGCAGTTTTCATCTTGAATGATGTTTCTTTACCTCTTTTAGTAGACCCTGGATCCATGTTCACTATTATTCCCTTTCGCATATTTAAGGAATGTTGGCCTGATTATATTTTGTTACCTACAGATGTGTCTCCCAAGGGTTATAGTGGTCAACCTATCAACATCAAAGGCACCATGGATACCACATTTGAGTTCAAAGGACGTTAGGCTGTAGGTAAAGTCTATGTTTCAGAAGATGGGCCAGCAATTCTAGGTTGGGTACAACAACACGATTTACACATCATCATTGATTCTCGATCTTAGGAACATGTCTTGGTTTTAGAAGATTTTCCTAGTCTTGAATCAATTTTGTCCAAATTCAATGGGGTTTTTCACTCAGATTTAGGTAAATTATCTGGGTATACACATTAAATTATTTTAAAGAAAGACGCTATTCCTGTCAGGCATCCACTGAGGAGAATTCCTATTGCAGTTCATGAAGAAGTTAAAGAGTTGTTACTTGATATGCAAAAACAAGATATTATTGAACAAATGGAGGTGTCCGAATGGCTTTCTCCGATCGTTATCACCAAGAAAAAAGATGGCAAGCTTCGTTTTTGTGTGGACCTTAGGTCCCTAAACCAGAACATCGTTGTTGATTCCTTTCCCCTCCCTAACATTTCTGAAATGGTTTTGCTAATGGATAAAGCCAAATGGTTTTCAAAACTAGACCTACGATCGGCTTACCATCAAGTGGTTTTGCATCCCAATTCTAGAACACTTACTGCTTTTCTTACATTGGAGGGTGTGTTCCAATTCAAGAGGTTACCGTTCGGGCTAGCCTCAGCCGCTAGTGTTTTCCAACCAATGATGCATCACATTTTGAAAGATTTTCCAATGTACACTACTTTCAGGATGATATTCTTATTACTGGTAAGAGTAGTGCTGAACATAAGGTTACCTTAGAGAAGGTATTGTCTTCCTTGCAGAATGTAGGTCTTACTTTAAGGAAAGATAAACGTTTATTTGCTACCAAAAAAGTAGATTATTTAGGGTAAACTGTTTCTGAATTAGGAGTACAACCTAAAGAGGACTTATTGCAGGCCATCAGAAATGTACCTATTCCCACTACTAAGGAACAGTTAAAGTCCTTTATGGGACTTATATAATACTATTCGAAGTGTGTCGATAATTTTGCTCACAAAACCGAGGCACTTAGACAATTATTGAGGAAAGGAGTTTCTTTTTCTTGGAATACTCCACAAGAACTTGCTTTTCAGGACTTCAAAAATTAAATTATTAATGCTGGCATTCTCACACTATTTGAATTCAGTAAAAGTACTTTTGTCACAGTAGATGCTAGTGCACATGGAATTGGAGCAGTTCTTTCTCAAAATAAGATGGGTGTCGAGAAGCCTGTTGCCTTTGCCTCACGCACACTCAGTAGTGCTGAAAGGAATTATGCGCTTATTGAGCGCGAAGCTCTGGCTGCAGCCTGGGGTGTACATTATTTTTGAACTTATGTGTGGGGCAATCGTTCACCCTCAGGAGCGACCATAAGCTGTTGGTCAGGATTCGCAGTCCGGGTGGTGCCAACAAGGGGTCTCCCCGTTTGATGAGGTTTGCTTCCAAACTACAAGAATTTTCTTATGACATTGAATACATTACTGGTTGGAAAAATATTCAAGCAGACTATTTATCTAGGCTTCCTTTGTCTGTGGAGGATGCCTTCAATTTTGAAGATGAAGTAATTTGTTCTGTAGCTAGTTTTGATGATGGTGGTGCTGAAATCTCCAAAGTTATTTCTAAAGAAGAATGGCATGAGGCTGCTATCAATGACTCTGATCATTGTGCGTTGCTCAATTGTATTCGTCTTGGATGGAAACGTGAAGGTTCTGTGAAGTCTTCTTTACGTGCTTTTGTTAAATTGTATGATGAACTTAGCATTGGTGTCTCGGATGATTTGGTGTTGAGGGGTGATAAATTTATTCCCCCAAGTGCTCTTAGGAAGAAGTTGTTCTCATTAGCTCATGAGGGACATTTTGGGCAAACTAATACCGCTAAACGTTTGAAAGGTCAGTTTTGGTGGCCAGACCTTGATGATGATGTGAAGACTTGGGTTGAGAAATGTTCTCTTTGCAGGGATAGCGAGAAACGGTTAAAAATTAATTCGAAGTCTACTGGATCCATTATTGGTAGTACTGGTGCACCCTGGGAAAAAGTTTGTCTTGATTTCATTGGCCCTTTGGATTATGTTTCTGGTGATTTACGTTTTGGAATGGTTTTGGTTGATGTATTTTCAAGATGGTTGGAAGTGAAATTTCTAAGGAACATCACTACCCTCACTGTTATTGATAGTCTCAAGGCTATTTTTATGAGGGAGGGTTTTCCATATTCACTAATCACTGATAACAGCACGCAGTTAACCTCTCATGTTATGCGAAATTTTCTTCAGCATAATGGAATCAAACATATGTGTACCTCAATTTACAATCCTCAAGGGAATGGTATAGTAGAAAGGATGAACAGGGTTGTTAAGGGTGCTATTCAGTTGGCCATTCAGGGGCAACAAAACGTTCAGATATGTGTTCAAGATATGTTCTGGGCACATAACACCACAGTGCATAGCATTTCCGGTGAAACGCCTTTTATGAGGATGAGGGGGAGATCAGCAAAGACTAATGGCCAGATTCATGAAAGACCCGTTTTGCGAGGCTGAAATAGCGATTCATAAGGAATCGCTATTACAGACTCGCAAAACGGGATTCATGTAGGAATCGCAAAATTAAATGCGATTCCTACAGATTCCTTATTTGCGATTAGCAAATTGCTAATCGCAAATGAGGAATAACTCCCCATTCATTCCTATGGGCAAAGGCCCATAGGAATGAATGGGGAGTATTCCTTATTTGCGATTAGCAATTTGCTAATCGCAAATAAGATAGCGATTTGAAGGGTGCCAGGGGTGTCCAAAGGACACCCTGTAGCACCCCTTAAATGCACATTTCAACAGGTGTTACGCACACACATTTCCAAAGGACATGTGTGTGTGTAGCATGCAACTTAGAAAAATGCTTTTAAAAGCATTTTTCTAAGTTTTCGCTATTTACCACGAGGTTTGACCTCGCGGTAAATAGCGGCCGAAATTTGCGAATTCGCAATTTTAAATTGTTTCAAGAATAGCATTTAAGGAATCTCTAATAGAGATTCCTTAAATGCTATTCCTCGCAAATTTGCGAGTTTCTAAATAGCGAATTTTGCATTTGGGATGATGAATCCCAAATGCAAAAATTGCACTCGCAAAGGGCCGGATTCTCAGAATCTGGCCCTTTGCGAGCGCAAATATGAATGATGAATCAGGTTGTAAATTTACACCTTTCTGGATGTACGAACCAGGTGCTACTTGTTCCAATACGCCACGTTTTGGTAATATTGAAGTTGGAGACTTAATCAAAATTAAATTTGGCAGAATAGAGGTTGGTCCGAATAAGTTTTCTGATCCAATGAAAGTGAGGGAAGTTCATAAATGGCATGTTGTTTTAGAGAATGGTCAGAAATTGAATTTTAGAAGGTTAGCTTTGTATAAAAAAATGCTTCCTCCAATTCTAATGCTTTCTCTCCTTTGGTTGTCAAAGAGCCTGAAGTGGGTGGTGGTGTCAGTGACTTTAGTCATTATCTACCAACTAGGTTGCGCCAGCTTCCTAAGAAGTATGATGACTTTGTCATGAACTAGTTGTGCTGTTATAATACAATTGTCACTTTATTCCATGATATTATTTTCATAGCATTGTTTTACTGCTTATCCTGTTGCTATTATTTGTGTAATGTTTTGTTTATTGTAACGAATGGAGATATGTTGTATGTTTATCTTTCTGCCTGCCTCTCTCGTGCTGCAGAGTGTTCGCTGATAGAATCCTTTGTTGATTCTGCAGCCTTAGTTCATTCTGAGGAGACGGTTTGTACGAGTGGCAAGCAGGGAATGCTGTCCGTTATTGAGCCAGCAATAAACTTCCTCAAATCAACTTACCAGTTTCCAGTCCATATTTACATCAGACGGCATCGTGCTGCAGGATTAGTTCATTTTAACGTGCAGCCAAACAGTACAGATGCTGACGTGCACAATGTGGTTCAGTACGGTGTGTTTCTATAAACTCGTCCGAAATGGTGAACTTTCCCTTCATTGTTTTCACCTTGTTCTATTCTTACATTGAGCACTTTGTTTAATGTCCCCAAGAAGTACTCAGCATCCTGATTCAATTGGGACCAGAGACGGTAAGCTTATAATGGTCTATCTGCAACCTCTTTAGGCAATCCTAAACTTCAATTCCATTAAAGGGGAGTCCATTGTTTGTTTTTCGGGGTGTCAGCACCCCAGCTGCCTCTAGCTCATTTTCAGGATTGGGCTTGATGTGTTCAAATGCAGAGGATGAAATGATCTCCACATGGGTATTTTGAAAATTTGTTAAACACAAGCACTCACATTTGCCTATGGAGACGGGCAGCTCTCTTAGGTAATGATCAGACTTGTCCGGTTTATCACATCTCGTTGATTGACATAGCTGGCAGCTTCTAGTGATTTCATCAACTTGGCTACCCATTATTGGAAACTACAGCTTTTTCCCTGTGGTGTACGTTGGTCTACATTACACATTGATGACCCTGGCGATCTGTTTGTATTATCCTGTCTGAAGGTTATGACTATTCTGTCATCTCAGTGGTAGGTTACCTTTGGACCCTCTCCGTAGTTCCTCAAGAGTTTCTATGGTGTCAGTGCCTTTATTCGGGTGACCAGAGGGAAATGTCTTTCATATATTGGCTGTCAGCACTATAACTACTAGTTGGAGACAGTCATCCTTAGTTGTCATGTGGATGATTTTGGCAAATATTAGAGCTCTGGGACATGCGCTTTGTATTACCAGGAATAGATAGTCTTCCCCCTTTGCTGATTGATTTTCCTCTTGATTTCCGCATGCCACCTTGTGGCAAAACAAATAGTTATCAGGATCATCAATCCTTCACTTATAAGATATTAAAAAAGCTATATTTTTGGATTTCGAGAATGTATCTCTTAGTTCCCAGTTTTAAATGTGTTGTGGATACTCTGAATAATAGAATGGGAAGTTTGTGATCACTCCTCACTCTTCAGTCATGCCAATACATGAGTAAGTGATGTTGTGTGCACCCCCATTTTATTGCCAGGGCTTCTTTATTTATAGTAGTGGCTTTTAATCAGTCAATCAATATTTATTTATTATGAAATCACTCAAGATGGTCTCAAGACGCTGGAAGAAGAGCTGGCGTCCAGAGGGACTATTCAGTTGAACAGCCAGGTCTTGAGCCCTTTCCTGGACCGGTGCAGCGATGAGGAGGATCTCAGGAGCAACAGAAGTTTGTTCCAGGTTTTTGCCACAGGTAGAGCGGCCTCCATGTCTGCTGCATCTGACTCTAGTAGTGGGAGTGGGGAAGAGGGAGGCAGAACGCAGGTGTCTAATGGGTTGGTGAAAGAACAAGCATTGTTGACGTAGACAGGTACTTCGATTTGGAGTGCTTTGTAGGCTTGGGTCAGCATTTTGAACTTGAATCTCTTGTGGACTGAAAGCTAGTGGAGTTTCCAGAGGTGGGTCATGATGTGGGTCTGCCTCGGGAGGTCATGGATTAGTCTTGCTGCTGAGTTCTGTATTATTTGCGTAATTTCTGGAGGTAAACATGTCGTATTGTGACGATGGCTGGGTTAGCGCTTAGCTTTGCTACACGTTTCCCGCTTAAATTAGCTATACGTAGAAACGCCATTTTGTATATGTTGGCGGCCATCTTAAATCATGAGCGGCCTCGTGGCCGGCGTGCCCTTTAGTCCTTTGTCCGTTCCATTGACCATTTGAGTCTGCCCAGCAACAGGCTATTTTTAGTATTGGTCAAGCCCACTCATGCGCAGTTCACACTGACCAGTCACTCCGTAGGAATGTGCCGCAAACTGACCAGTGGGTTTGAAACCCTCCAATGAGCTGGCAGTATTCCAAAATATGCCCTTATATGTACATAATGTTCTGCAACTTTGTGCCGCGTGTACGTTTTATTACCTGTAGAATCAAATAAAAGAAAGGGTCACACCGATGTTCGGTGTGATACCTCTTGCATTACCGAAGGGTGCTGTATGAGTGTACCACCACCCCATGGGGTCTTAATAAACTTGTTCTTTGACTTTTGCAGTTTCCGTGCCAACAGTTCTTGAATGTAAGTGGGTTATCTTCGGAGCATGTAGGCCTTGGGAACCCTGATTACTTCAAATTGGCGACCACGAAGGGACTCATCGGCGACTCGGATGCCCGAAGGAGAGGTCGTGATGAAGGCTTGGAAACTCGCCATGGACGCGCGCTGCCACGAGTGACCCGAGTCTTGGCTGCCACGGTGTTTCTTCCTTTCCTTCCGATCTGACCTTCCAGGTGGCGCCGGTCTCCGACTGAGTTTTCGAGTGTCTGCGTTGCTGAGAAAGTGCCGTTTGGCTGATTTGGCTTACAAGACCTTGGCAGTTGGAATCTGGACCTTTGAGATTTTGGGTAAGATTTGTGATCGGTAAGGTAGTCTGCGGACGCTTACTGGAGTTCTATGATTTGTGATCGGTAAGGTAGTCCTTGGACGCTTGCCGAATTATGACCTATGACTTTGATTTGAGTTAGCTAACATTTGTGAATTTGTGAATTTGTGAACTTTGAACTTATATGTGTAGTGCACTTCACATAGGCAGGCATGTAGAGATGTTTCTCTAACTTTGTTTTTTCCCTTTGAGCGGCACATTTGTGTGAAGTACTGTAAGTGCCTTTTTATACGGTGTCACGCTTTCGTGATACTTTTTGAACATGCCTGTTTTTAGCACGCTTCGAGGGATGTGTTGTCTTGGAAATGGTACCACAATTAGGTTAGCGGAATCACAGCCGGCTCCCCCAGAGGGAACGCCAAATCGCGAAATGTATATTAAACATGGCCTTCCCCCTATTATGTACAGTAAATTATGGCATAAGTACACAAAGGCCGATCCTGAATTGCAATGGCCTCTACATGGGTCGTTCGATTTACGTAAAGTACAGTTTGTAGAGCAATGTTTGTTTCAACGCAGGTCTAGACAAAACATGTTTGATTGTGTGCGAATGTGGGAGAAAGCGGTGCGTGAGCGAATGAAACGTGAAGTTGCCTTGGCGGACAAAGAGCAGCGCAAGGCTGCTCGGGATAAGGCTTTACAGCTTGAGGAAAAAGAGGCTCAGGAGAAAAGAGAGAGGGAGGAACGGGAACATAAATTACAAACGACAGGTCAATTCCCTATTCGTCGACCGCTTTATCCTGTCCTTAATAATGAAATTGATGATTTTTCATTGCTAGATCGGTCACCGCCTCCGTATGTTTCGCCAACGGCTCCAGCTGAAGATTCGGGTGATGATGGGCAGGATAAGTCGGAAAAGAAGGGTATAACTGCTCTCAGGTTTACTACGGAGAGGTCCGCGCATTTACGTAGTTGGGCTCGTAAAGTGAATAAGAATTGTGTTTCTCAGGCTGAGGTAGTTGCGGAGAGGAGTAGGTGGACGGATCATGAATTACTGTATTTCCTGTCTAATTTGGCGGATGAAGTTGTTGCCGCGTATCGTCAACTTTCAGATACGTTTGAACCTAAAGCTGTGTCAGTATGTCGTGAGAATTTGGATAAAGGTGTATTTGATCTTGCAGATGTTGATGGCCTTTTCAAGCAACTGATCCAGCTGCGAGACGAGACAACCGGATTGCGGGAGGAGCGGAAAAGGAGGCAAAAGGAGTCCGAATCGGAAAATAATGGGCAGATTAAGGAGTGTTCTCTCCGGGGTCCAGATAAGAGTTTTGCATTACATGTTATGCCTATGCGTGAAGCCACGCCTTTGTATGTTCCACCTAAAGGGGAAGGTACAGATGATGATAAATCGTCAAAGGATGCGAAAGGGTATTTTGTATATAACTGGGTATATACGCCTTGGAATAGAGCAGATGTTATGGCATTGAAAAACTCTTTACCTGACCTTCGGAAAAACCCGGCGGCATTTTATGAAGGGGTGGAAGGGGCTATTTCGTCTTGTGTGATGACTCTTGTGGATATAGATTTGTTCTTTGGGCTAATTCTACCACCTGATATGTGGAGGCAAATTCGTAAAAATAATGATGAAACGATATTGGGGGGCACATGGAAAGAAATTAATGCTGCAGATTTAGACAGGGAACCAGCATGTAAGCCTTGTCAGTTAATTCTAGATCTCCCGGCAGCTATCTTGATTAAATTAAAGGCGCTTGTTCCCTCTAAAAAGATTGATTGGACTATGCTGACGTCGTGCAAACAGAAACCCGATGAAACGGTCTCAGACTTCTTTACACGCTTTGAGGAGGCATTTCATGATTACAGCGGTCAATCTTTGACAGACGATACGGGTCGGCATTTGTTTGTAGATAAGTATGTGGCTAATCTCCTACCGGAGATTGCAAAAAGATTGAAGTCGAGTGAAAGTTCCTGGGCCACGGCGACCCCAGCGTCTTTGTTAACTATGGCTCAGTACTATGAGCGGCAGGAATTGGAGGCTAAAGAAAGTGTAGAGAAAAAGGCGAAGGAATTGAAAACGAAGGTGATGTTGGCGCAAGTTCGGGGAACACAGGGTAGAGGGAATGATAGAGGTAGACGGGGTGGAAGAAATACGTTGTATGGTCGTACGGACATAGCGGAGGATCAGTGTGCTTATTGTAAGGAGTTTGGGCATTGGGCCGAAGATTGTCCGGTACTTCGTGAGCAGCGTAGTCAGCGTGGTCGAGGAGGCGGAAGGTCAAGAGGAGGTTATACGGGAGCGAGAGGTGGCGGAAGTGATCGTGGAAAGGTTGAGGAGAGGGGCCGTGGCCAGGATGAACGAAATATGTTTGATAGGCGGAATCAATATCAGATTTCGGAGGGAGAGAATGTGGAACACCAGGATTATGTGCATGCATAGGACTGCGTAGGATGGGGTAAGGAATCAGTTGAAGTGCCGGTAGATCAGCAAGGTCCATATGTAACAGCGGGTATTCTGGGTTCTACTGATCAATTTCTAGTTGACACAGGAGCTACACGTAGCGCTTTGTCGAAAAACTTGGTTCCGAGGGCTCCCCTGTCTGGCGAAATGATTACATGTGTAGGGTTTGATGGCACACCCTCCCCCAGCCCATTGTCCAAGCCCCTTGCACTATGTCTTGACAAATATTTTAGTTTTGGTCAATTCTTGTTATCACCCCATACCCCAGACAATATCCTGGGTATTGACTTGCTTAAATATTTTCGAGCAACAATACGTTGCGCTCCTGAGGGAGTGCGGGTTATCCTGAATGACAATTATCCTGACCCCGACCGGTTTTACGCCATCTCAGATATTTCAGCTTTAGCCTCTCTGCCGCATACGTTATGGGCGACCTCAGATACGGATGTGGGAGAGATGCGTATTCCACCGATACATATTACTGTTAAGGAGGGGGCCCCTCTACCACGAGTGCCACAATATAAGATTTCGAGAGAAGGTGAAATTGCATTGACACATATTGTTCAGGATTTGATTTCTGCAGGGGTGGTGGAGGAGGTCCCTTATAATGTTTGCAACAGCCCTATTCTTCCGATCCTTAAGAGAGATACTGACGGCAAAGTCTATCGCTTTATTATTGATTTGCGAGAGATCAACAAAATTGTCATTCCCCAATACCCGGTGGTGTCCGATATTACGACCTTGCTTACCTTGGTTCCACCAACGGCCACCACGTTTAGTGTAATTGATTTAAAGAATGCGTTCTTTTCCATCCCTGTTCATCCTGATAGCAGATACCTGTTTGGCTTCACGCTGAATAATAAATCGTATAGATTTTGTCGTGTTCCCCAAGGATATACTGAAAGCCCTAGCATCTACAGCCAGGCTTTGAAAAGGCAGTTGGATTCCTTTAAATTGCAGTCTGGCGTTGCTCTCATCCAGTACGTGGATGACCTTCTGCTTGCTGCTGACTCTTATGCACAATGTGAACAGAGTACACTTGCGTTGCTTTCCTTTTTGGCGCAGAACAATCATAAGGTTTCGAAGAAAAAGCTCCAATACTGTAGACCTCAGGTGACCTACCTCGGTCATCTGTTGTCTAAGGAGGGGCGTGCATTAACATCTGATCGAATTCAAGCAATTTTAGACACACCAGCTCCCCGCACACAGAGAGATGTACGTGCTTTCATAGGGTTGACGTCCTTCTGCAGACAATGGATTATGGGGTTTTCACATATTATAAAACCGTTGTTAGCATTACTGTCCAAAGCCACACCAATGCCCCTTGAGTGGACAGATGAATGTCAGAAGGCTTTTGAACAGTTGAGGCAGGCCCTTTGTTCCGCACCCGTGTTAGGCACACCAGACTACACGAAGCTTTTCACATTGTACGTGCATGAGAATGATGGGTGCGCGTTATCAGTGTTAGTGCAATTACACGGGGATAAGCAGAGACCATGTGCATACTTCTCTGCCATTCTGGATCCTGTAGCACGAGGGTTGCCTGGGTGTTTTCGAGCGGTAGCAGCAACAGCAGTGGCCATACGACAGAGTGAGGGAATAGTGTTATCACACAAACTGTTGGTGTTAGTTCCTCACGCAGTAGATGCCCTGCTAAACCAAACAAAGACCCAATACCTCACGAGTGCACGGCTAACAGGATATGAGCTGACATTTTTGGCGCCACATATTACACTGAAAAGATGCGCTACTTTGAACCCTGCCACTTTATTGCCCTACCCGGCCGAGGAGGGTCAGGAAGAAAAACATCACAATTGTGTTTTCCTGACCGAGGAACAGACAAAGGGTCGTGTTGACTTACAGGATGTCCCACTTCCAGATGTGGATGGGGAACTGTGGGTTGATGGATCGTGTTTAAGGCTGCCAGATGGTACGACTTCCGCAGCCTATGCGATCACGACACTTAAGACAGTGGTAGAAACAGCTAGGATACCACAAAAGTCGGCTCAGGCAGCAGAGCTGATAGCCTTAACAAGAGCCTGCGAACTGAGTGCTGGTTTATGTGTGAACATATACACGGACAGCCGGTACGCCTTCGGAGTGGCACATGACTTCGGGCTACTCTGGAGAGAACGTGGGTTTTTGACATCTCACGGAGAGCACATTATGCACGGAGAACTAGTGCGTGATCTCCTAAATGCGCTGCTAGGCCCAAAGAAAGTAGCGATAGTAAAATGCAGTGCCCACAAAAAGATTACGGATAAAGTGGGTCAAGGAAATGCCTTTGCAGACAGCATAGCGAGACAAACGGCTATGTCCCGAACTAGCTCCCCCATGTACGTGATACAATCGCAGGCTGAGCGATGGAGTGATGCTAGAGCAGAAATATTGGATATTCAAAAATCAGCTACTGAATCTGAACTTGCGGCATGGGCAGCAGATGGGGTACTAGATGACGAGGGTTGTTGGAGAAGCAAAGACATGGAGAAGTGGAAATTGCCTGCGGCTTACTTGCAGGCGATGGTCCAGATGACACAAGGACTGGCGCATGTCGGAGCTCTTGCAATCACTCGGCTCTTAACACGAGTTTGGGAACATCCCGAGATTGCTAATACTGCGAAGAGAGTAGTGCAGACCTGCCTGGTTTGTTTACAACACAATCCTGGAAAGGGGACCCATACTCCGAAAGGAGGGTTCGTTCCACCTTCTGCGCCATTCGAGGTACTCCAAATGGATTACATCCAACTCGAGCGCTGCAACAACCTGAAGTACGTCCTAGTGGTGGTATGTGCCTTTAGCAAATGGGTTGAGGCCTTCCCCACGAAAGACAATACGGCTTTGACAACAGCTAAGGTGTTGCTTAAGGAATTCTTTCCTCGCTTTGGAGTTTGTAAATTTCTGTGGAGCGATAATGGGCCTCATTTTGTTGGGAAGATTGTGGAATATGTACTGAAGGGGTTAGGGATTCAGCAGAAGTTCCACGCTGTATTCCACCCTCAGTCAGCAGGTCTGGTCGAGCGGTACAATGCTACGTTGAAACTTAAACTGGCCAAAATTGTGGCATCTACATCGTTGAAGTGGCCAGATGCTTTGCCGCTAGCGCTACTCTCTCTTAGATCAGTACCCCATTCACGAACTGGCCTTACGCCTTATGAGGTGGTGTTTGGGCGCCCCATGAACATTTGGGGGGTGCCTAAGCCGCGACTAATACATGATGTGCCTTTTGTTATGATGAATGATTATTTGGCACGATTAACAAATGATTTACTTTCTATTCATCAACAGGTTCGAGAAGCGCTCCCTGACAATTCTACTGGAGAGGGCCATGATCTCCGTCCTGGGGACCACGTCATGATCCGGTCATTTGAGAGAGCAAGCAGTTTGGAGCCCAGGTGGAAGGGTCCCGAACAGGTCCTCCTTGCAACCCGAACCGCTGTACGAGTGACCAACAGGAAGCGGTGGGTGCATTCGACACACTGCCGCCGTGTCTCTCCGGATCTGGTGACTCCTGCTGTGCTGACCGACTACAAAGAGATCTTGGAGAAAGAAAAGAGCCCAGCTGTGACGTCGGCCGAAGTTGAGGGAGCCTTCCCGGACCAAGCTGTTGCCGGACGAGAGTGCTACAACTTGCGTCCTCGATAAGAAGATTTTTGTATTTTTAATGACTGGTTGGTTACTGCCCCAGGTTTGTGAAACGGAAACCGGGAATTCCAAGGGGGGGGATTAGTTCTGCCAGTATAGCGACACCCGTCTTGGCCCGGAGAAGAAAACAACGGCTACCTCGGAGTTCAGCACCACATTTTTCTTTTTTTAGGTATACACGCATGTGTATGTGAAACTTTGTGACCAATTCGAACTATTAAGACTCTGCAAAGGTTTTCAGAACTATGGCATTATTAGCAGCACGAGATAAGAGACTCTTGGGTGCCATTCTCTTTGTCCTAACCATTGTGGTGATTGCGGTAATAGCCTGGGTAGTTGAACTTGTGGTACCTGCACGTGAACATTTGCTGCCGACTACCCCGGCTCCATCTGAACATTTCCATTTCACCCTGCCTTATCATGAAGAACGGCACCGACAGACTTATCTGAACAATAGTTTCATTCAGATCCTACATCATACACACAATATGACAAATACTTCAAATTGCTGGGTGTGTGGGATGTTGCCTGGGCATCAGAAGAAAGGGGGTACTCCACTCATCCCTCTCCCGTTTTCACATAATGGATCCTGTAATGCATTTTATACTCTCCTCTTTACTTTGAGATGGCCCACAAAAGGGGGAGTGCTTTTTCGTTTGAATAAATTGTGTCATCATGATCGGGATGGGTATCCACAAGCTGAGGGTACTCGATTTGAATATGAGGAGTACCGCCCTGACAATGTGTCTGCGTCACGAATGTATAGCAACCAGCGAAATGTCAATGTATCGAATGCACATGTTATTAATGTTATCGCTACTAAAGCAGACCTATGTATACGTAATAAAGGTGTAATTTCTGTTGGGAGAAGTGAATGTAACACCACACTCACGTTTGATAGTCCTACTGGTATATCGTTTGTCACCTCCCGAAATACCTACTTCATCTGTGGAACGAAGGGTTATCATCAGCTTCCTTTGGGATGGTCAGGCACTTGCTATGTGTCTTTTGTATTGCCGCCTGTATTCATTGCCCCACCAATGTATCATAACAATTATATCCTCTATCACGACTTTGTTTTAAACCGTGATAAACGTTCCCTTGTCTTGGACGATGTTGATCAAACGGACACTACCTTGCAACAATATGTGGACTTTAATTTGGGTTTGTTCTCTTTCGTTGGGGCAGCTTTGAACAGTCGAAAGATCCGACGACTAACTCGTGTTGTTGAGGCTGTGGCTAATGATACCGCAATTGCACTTGGAAATATCACTGAAGAAGTACAGATCTCTAGAATTGTTGCGCTTCAGAACCGGATGGTTTTGGATGTAGTGTTAGCTGACCGTGGGGGGGCATGTAGAGTTATCGGAAGTAGCTGTTGCGTCTACATACCTGACAATTCACCATCTGTATATGAGGCTATCACTAAATTACATAAAATAGCGTCTGAAATACATCCGGATAATGGTACTTGGGCTCTGTCAGGATGGTTCTGGTCAATACTCACCACCTGGGGATGGAAACTGTTAACGATTCTATGTGTCATTGTGGGAATTCTGTTTTTCATTTGCTTGTGTATCCAATGTGGCCCAGTTTTTTGTTCTATGTGCTTGTCAGTTTGTGTACCATCGAGACGAGCTCTTGCTCATGACAAAATGATGCTTCATAAAGAAGTAAGACAAATAATGCTAATTGATATAGAAGATGAACATCCTGATTATGTCCACTATGAGGTAGCTTCAGCTAAACGCTAAAAGGGTCGTCTGTCGTATTGTGACGATGGCTGGGTTAGCGCTTAGCTTTGCTACACGTTTCCCGCTTAAATTAGCTGTACGTAGAAACGCCATTTTGTATATGTTGGCGGCCATCTTAAATCATGAGCGGCCTCGTGGCCGGCGTGCCCTTTAGTCCTTTGTCCGTTCCATTGACCATTTGAGTCTGCCCAGCAACAGGCTATTTTTAGTATTGGTCAAGCCCACTCATGCGCAGTTCACACTGACCAGTCACTCCGTAGGAATGTGCCGCAAACTGACCAGTGGGTTTGAAACCCTCCAATGAGCTGGCAGTATTCCAAAATATGCCCTTATATGTACATAATGTTCTGCAACTTTGTGCCGCGTGTACGTTTTATTACCTGTAGAATCATATAAAAGAAAGGGTCACACCGATGTTCGGTGTGATACCTCTTGCATTACCGAAGGGTGCTGTATGAGTGTACCACCACCCCATGGGGTCTTAATAAACTTGTTCTTTGACTTTTGCAGTTTCCGTGCCAACAGTTCTTGAATGTAAGTGGGTTATCTTCGGAGCATGTAGGCCTTGGGAACCCTGATTACTTCAAACAGTGATTCCTACATACAGAGTATTCCAATAGTCAAGCCGGCTGGCCACAAGCGCGTGGGTGATCACTTGTCTTATGCTGGCAGAGAGCCATTTGAAGATCTTGTGGAGCATGCCCAGTGTGTGGAAGCAGGTGGTGGAGACCATATTGACTTGGTTCTTCATGGAGAGCTTGTTGTCCATGATGATTCCAGGGGGTCAGTATCTGTATGTGTGCGGAGGTCGAGGCTGTCACTGGCGGAGAGCTGGGCTTCGGAGTCCCTATAGATGATGGCGATCTTCTCGTGGATGTAGTCATCGAGCGTGTCGCACAGATCTTGGGAGGAACGATGGCAAAGAGCTCCTTGCTGTGGTTTGAGCTGGTCTCTATGTGGATTTGGAAGGCACCTTCTTTGCTTCTTTCAGGAGGAGGTGGTAGTGGTTGATCGCTGTGCTGACAGCGATGTAGTGCTCTTGGTCTTAACTGATGCGCCGTTTTCTTTCCATTTTCTTTCCAACCAGCAACAGTTTAGAGGTCTGGAGATCTAGGATAAACCAGTTGCCCTTCTTTGTGTAGCCTATGATCTTGGTTGGTTTGGTAGGGGCAACAGAGTTGGTACAGTCGAGAATCGAGGCCTCTAAGTTCCTGGCGGCCTGTTTTAGGTCGAGATCTGTGTCATGTCAGTTGGCGTGGAAAGTGCTTTTTGTTTCATTTTCATTTGGAAACCATTTAGCATGAGTAACCGAATGCTAATACATTTGAATGCATTTGTTTATAAATACTGCATCTAGGCCTACAAGGCTGAACCATTGTCTCTCTGGAAATGTGGCTTTCTTGAAGGAAGGTGGTCTATGGCTATCGGGCTCTCAAGTCAGTGGTTCCAGTTTGCCTGAATACTCTGATCAGCAGCTCTAATATGCCTGATCAGTCTGGTTGGCAACTGACTAGGCAGATCTGGCCAGTGGCCAGCAGAACAGACTGCTGGAGGGCCGACCTGAGGAGAGAGCTCCAACTTGTTACTTTTAATTGGTTCTAGAAAGCCCCTGGATAGGCACAAAGGATGTAGTGGACTCAACCAATTTGCATGGCAAGGCTTGGTTCCAAGAAGGAAGATAGCATTCCTGGGCTCCCAGAACCAACTGACTAGGCTGGCAAACCCTAGAGGGCACATGGTGCCACAAGTTCATAAAATCCCACGAAGTCCATAATGGTAGAAGGATCTGACCCTCTCCCTTGGATAGTGCTCCAGGTGATGGCCAGAGACACCTTCTATACCCTGGGCAGGGTGCTGCTAGACCTGGGTTGGAATTTCCTTTTTCGGGCTGAGAAGCTCAGGCAAGCTTGCAGTGGAACAGATTACATCAGATACTCTCGTCCCAACAACCAGGCCATTCTACTGGTGTTGTTGGATCTATCGGCAGCTTTTGACGCAGTGACCCATAGCAGTGTAGAGGAGATAGAGACTCGTGGACGAGCTCTACAATGGTTCTCGAGCTTTTTAATTCAATGCACAGACCATTAATATTGCTCATATTTATTCTTACACCACTGAACTTAACATGGGAGTGCCACAGGGTTCCTGCCTTAGCCCTACATTCAGGCCTGGCCCGTGCAGGGCGTTATACCGGGGCGGTGACGACAGGCGGGGGAGGGGCAGGTGGGGGGTTTGAAAATGCAGGATATGGACCATTACAGGTAAGTAACGAAAAAAATAAATAAAACGAATTTCGTTGCCTACGCGGCATCACATTTGGCGATGCAGAGCGGGCAACGAAATTCGTTTTATTCATTTTTTTCGTTACTTACCTGTAATGGTCCATATCTCGCATTTTCAAACCCTCCACCCTGCCCCTCCCCCACCTGACGTCACCGCTTCGGTATAACGCCCTGCACGGGCCACGCCTGCCTACATTGTTTAACATTTATGTAGCTTCTCTTGCTAAAATTATCAGAGAGTTTAGATTCACCCCTATTTATTATGCGGATGATATCCAACTTCTCTTATCTTTTAATAATAGCACTACTCCCACTAAAGCTTGCTTCTCAGAGGGCTTGAAAGCAATCTCATCTTGAATGATGAAAACGTTTCTCCAGCTGAATGTTGGTAAGACAGAAGTTATGCTCCTTGGCAATGCCCGAATGCTCTGGTCCCCGGAGTAGTGGCCTCTAGACTTGGGTACAGCACCTGTCCCCAAGACAGTGGTTAAAAATGTGGGTGTTCGTCTGGATCAGACTCTCACTATTAAAGATAAGGAAGTGGTTACCACTGGCCCCTGCTTTCACATGACGAGTCTCCTGTGTAGAGTATTTCCTATCCTTCCATAGTCGGTATGAAAAACTCTCATTCAGCCACTGGTAATCAGTCGCCTGGACTGTTGTAATGCACTTTTGGCTGCGACAAGGGAATCTTTATTGAATACGCTCTGGGTAGTCCAGAAGATAGCGGCCTGACTAGTCCAGAATGTGCCAGACAGAATGGCTTCTCTCCCCCTCTTGCGCTTACTATACTGGCTCCCTATACGCAAGAGAATTAAGTTCAAGATCGGATGAATAGTACATAAAGCATTGAATGGTAGAGAACCCAGTTATTTAATAGAAAAACTTACCCCATACCAACCGAGTAAATCTCTCCGATCTGGGGAGAAATCCCTCCTCACTACTCCCTGTTTTAGGAAATCTTGTTCTAGGTACAAAGCCTTCTCCTACCTGGCTCCCCGTTAATGGAATCACTTACCCTCTCACCTTTGGAGGTGTACGGATCACCTTAATTTTATAAAAACGACTTAAAACTAAGCTTTTTCTGTAACTAATGCCTCCTAGGCTTTTTCATTCCTCAGCAGCACGGAGATACCCATTTGGGGTTGATTCAGGCGCTTTACAAATGAAATCAAAATAGGATGGAGGTAAAAGTTTGGGCTTGGGGGGGCCTCACTTACCATATATAGCAAAGAAGAGCCTCTTTGTATAGTGAGAGATGGCATCTCTGTTATGTGAAAATGGAAGATTGCACATATTGCCTTCTTTGGCAGAGAGAGAGAGAAGTTTGCTTTGCTACTGCTGTAGAGTCCTGTTTCTGTGAGGATGTAAACCCTGCAATCCTGCTGCCCAACTTGAACATGTTCTGTGAAGGGAAAAGCTTGTGCTGTTGCTGCCCTAGTTGTACCTATCCTCTGAAGTTGGGATGCTTGCACTGTTTCTCACCAAGGTATAACTGTTCAATGAAAAGGGGTGTTTCCACAGCTGTTGACCCATCTTATAAAAATAAAAAGTATATTTTAAATGTACTTGCCTAACAGGCCCAGGCCAGTCTGATGTTTTTGTTGTACCCTGGGTAAAAACTAGTCCTAGGTACCTGTCCCAGCAACCTTGGTTTCAGTCACAGTTTCTCAGCTTGACCAAACTGTGTGATCCTGTTCGATTACTTTCTTTCCTATATCTCCTTTTCTATGACTATCACATTTGAGATCACCTTGAAATAATTCAGGATGTCCACTGTACATAAACCATTCTCTTCCATGGTTTAATTGACGCTACTGTTTCTTCATCTATAACATCAGTAAAGGCTGTGCTTAGATGGCACAAGACAACTGCCTTTCCTCTTGGGTCACTACTTTTATTGCCATTAAGGCAGAAGGGGGAAGAATGTAATGGCCATTCAAGATCCGAAGTGAACAATGTCTAATTAGAAAACCTGGCTTCAATCCTGGCTTCCAAACTTGGCTAATCAGTGTGACCCTAGGCAATTACTGTTCTTCCCTATACCTCATTTTCCATGAGCATCACATCTATGAACACCGTCAAATTATTTAGTTCAGAATGCACATTGTACAACAATCTCTCTTGTGTATGGGTTAATATGCCATCTTTGTACTCCCTCTATAAGAGTAAAGGCATATATATGAGAAACAAGAAACATGACTTGCCTCTTGAATTATTAATAAAACTGTCATGGTAGAAAGGGTGAGTTTGGCTATTTATATGAAAGCTACTCAGTGCAATGGTATACTGTAAGGGGCCACAGCAAAACAATCTAAAATGCACTTTTTAAGTGAAAGTTTGAACATCCCCGTAAATAAAGTGGGAGACAGCACCAGTTTCAGCAGGGCTTTAGGATAAGGATGAACTAAGAACTTTTCTCCTCAGCTTCCACTGCACTGCTTTTCCAGAATGCAGGATGCAACACAGACAAGGCTGTGAAGAATTATGGGACACAGTCATCACTTCCTTACTTCCACTGCCTCTGGGCACTGTTAGCGAAGCAGGAGATGCTTTGGAGTTGAGAGTGTGGCTCATGTTCTTAAGGCCTATGCAACTCCCCTTTCCAACACCCAGTCATCTGCAAGTATGGCTTGGCAGCATGGGCATGGCCTATTTCATAACACAGGGTATGATTACAGTGACTCGCCCTGTGAAACATGCTGCACGTGTGGAGAGCCGTGCACAGACAAAATATCGAGAATAAAATTTCGATATACAATTATATCGAAGTTTAATTATTGAAGGGACATAATATCGAAGGTAAGTAATATCGACACTCTTAATATCGATATTAGTATTATCGAAGTTTTAAATAGCGATGTCAGTAATATCGATGTAAATAATTTCGATGTTACTAATATCGGTTTTATAATCATTTTTGTGTATATTTTATTGTATTTATTATGTTTTTGATTTTTTTCATGTAATTTAATAAAATTTTGTATTTTAGTATTGTAGCGGCTTGTGGGTTTATAGGGGAATAGAGTGGGAAGTAATTTAATTATGTTAAATTAATTATTAATTAGTAGGAATAATTAATTAATTTTAATTATTTAGTAATTATTTATAATTACTTTTAATTAATTGATTAATTGCTAAATATGTTCTTTAGCGGGTTATGGGTTTATAGCGGAATAGGGTGGGAAGTAATTTAATTATGTAAAATTAATTATTAATTAGTAGTTATTATTAATTAATTTTAAATAATTGGTAATTAAATTTAATTAATTGGTAAATCATTTTAATTAATTGATTAATTGATAAATATGTTCTGTAGCGGGTTGTGGGTTTACAGGGGAATAGGGTGGGAAGTAATTTAATTATGTTTATTTAATTATTAATTAGTAGGAATTATAAATTAATTTTAATTAATTGGTAAATAATTTTAAGTAATTGGTAATTAATTTTAATTAAATCATTAATTGATAAATGTGTTCTGTTGCGGGTTGTGGGTTTATAGGAGAATATGGTGGGAAGTAATTTAAATGTAATGAAGTAATAATATTTTTAAATTAATTGATTTGTTAATTATATAATTGTTAATTAATTATTAATTGGTAACTAAATATTATAAAATGGTATTTTTTTATAAATTTGTTTGGTTAAATATATTTTGCTAATCATGTTTTCAATAATTATGTATAGGTATTGTAAATGGTTTATATTTATTTAATAGTTCATATTTTTATTTTTTAGAAAAAAGCATTTATTTATAAGTATATCATTTTAACCCCTACGCTATCCAACACTTTTCCTACTGTTGCACTCTCTGGAGTTGGAATAGTAATTGAGACCCCTACGCTATCCAACACTTTCCCTACTGTTGCACTCTCTAAAGTTGGAATAGTAATTTTTACCCCTACGCTATCCAACACTTTCCCTACTGTTGCACTCTCTGGAGTGGGAATAGTAATTGATACCCCTACGCTATCCAACACTTTCCCTACTGTTGCACTCTCTGGAGTTGGAATAGTAATTTTTACCCCTACGCTATCCAACACTTTCCCTACTGTTGCACTCTCTGGAGTGGGAATAGTAATTGTTACCCCTACGCTATCCAACACTTTCCCTACTGTAGTACTCTCTGGAGTGGTAATAGTAATTGTTACCCCTACGCTATCCAACACTTTCCCTACTGTTGCACTCTCTGGAGTGGGAATAGTAATTGTTAGCCCTACGCTATCCAACACTTTCCCTACTGTTGCACTCTCTGGAGTGGGAGTAGTAATTTTTACCTCTACGCTATCCAACACTTTCCCTACTGTTGCACTCTCTGGAGTGGGAATAGTAATTGTTACCCCTACGCTATCCAACACTTTCCCTACTGTTGCACTCTCTGGAGTGGGAATAGTAATTGTTATCCCTACGCTATCCAACATTTTCCCTACTGTTGCACTCTCTGGAGTGGGAATAGTAATTTTTACCCCTACGCTATCCAAAACTTTCCCCAACTGTTGCACTCTCTGGAGTGGGAATAGTAATTTTTACCCCTACGTTATCCAACACTTTCTCTACTTTTGCACTCTCTGGAGTGGGAATAGTTATTTTTACCCCTACGCTATCCAACACTTTCCCTACTGTTGCACTCTCTGGAGTGGGAATACTAATTGTTACACCTACGCTATCCAACACTTTCCCTACTGTTGCCCTCTCTGGAGTGGGAATAGTCATTTTTACCCCTACGCTATCCAACACTTTCCCCAACTGTTGCAATCTGTGGAGTGGGAATAGTAATGGCTACCCCTACGCAATCCAACACTTTCTCTACTGTTGCACTCTCTGGAGTGGGAATAGTAATTTTTACCCCTACGCTATCCAACACTTTCCCTACTGTTGCACTCTCTGGAGTGGGAATAGTAATTGTTACCCCTACGCTATCCAACACTTTCCCTACTGTTGCACTCTCTGGAGTGGGAATAGTAATTTTTACTCCTACGCTATCCAACACTATCCCTACTGTTGCACTCTCTGGAGTGGGAATAGTAATTGTTACCCCTACGCTATCCAA
This sequence comes from Lissotriton vulgaris, assembly GCF_964263255.1. Lineage (NCBI taxonomy): Eukaryota > Metazoa > Chordata > Amphibia > Caudata > Salamandridae > Lissotriton > Lissotriton vulgaris. The sequence goes on along the minus strand of NW_028245500.1, from coordinate 11,237 downwards.
CACTTTCCCTACTGTTGCACTCTCTGGAGTGGGAATAGTAATTGTTACCCCTACGCTATCCAACACTTTCCCTACTGTTGCACTCTCTGGAGTGGGGATAGTAATTTGTACTTCTACGCTATCCAACACTTTCCCTACTGTGGCACTCTCTGGAGTGGGAATAGTAATTTGTTACCCCTACGCTATCCAACACTTTCCCTACTGTTGCACTCTCTGGAGTGGGAATAGTAATTTTTACTCATACACTATCTAAAATGTATTTATTTATTTTTATAAGTTTTATGTTGTTATTAATTGTTATTTATATTATTCTTTTATGTATATGAATTTATTTGTAATTTATTATATTTTTATTTATTTATAAGTTATTAAAATAATTAATTTAGAGTTATTGTTAATGAAAAATATACTATGTATTATATCTTTATTATTATTAATTTGTATTACATTATGTATTAATTTTAAACATTATAATATATTTTTAATATATTTTTTACATTTATAAGTATTATTTTGTTAATATTACATTTTTATTTTAATAAAAGAAACGATATTTTACAAAAAACGATATTTTTGACATTCTATATATTTTTTCGATATTTTTGTACTTACCTTGTTAGGTATAGGATCCCAATATTTTTGCCATCGATATTTGTGTTGCGATAATTTTGTATGTCGATATTTGTGTATTCGAGATTTTGTCATAGATTCGTGGAGAGCCTCGCCAATAGCACATTGTAAGAGCTCTTTAACCCTGAGGAAATGAGGTCCATCGCCCCCGCCGCCACCACCTCCCTTCTGAAACTGCTGAACAGGCACTTGGACTGCTTCACAATATTTGATGTGAAATGACTAGATTGGCAATATTTCATGTGAGATACCTATATCCTGACCACAAGGGGCAATATTAATCATGAAACAAACTGATGGAAAAGAGTAGGGTCCGTTGCTCAGCCCATCTGCTTTTAATGTTGTGGTTGGAAAACATATTTAAACAACTTTTTTGTTCACCCACATACAATTTTAATGTAGGTCTGACATAAAAAGTGGAAATAAGTGACGTAATAACACCTAAACAAAGCAACCCATAAGTAGGAGACTGTACAGCAAGTGCAAGATATGGAACCCAGCGATGAAGAATACCATTGGTAGGTGAGCGCTCATCGTCCATTATGGGTATGTGAATTTATGTTCATTCCATATGAGGTCTGGCTGTTTCTTCCAGAAGTTTTGTTCTCCTTGAATGCGTATGAAAATTGTACAACAGTTTTTTAATGCCTCTCACTCACTCTTTAGTGTGTTAGCTATCTGTGCACTATCTGCCCTGCATGTGTGAGTGAATCTGGTTATGTTCCTTCTGCTACTGCCACCGGTCTTTGACGTATTTGTGATAAGGAAGGCTGTGCACCTTCTTTCTATGTTGTACCTTTATTGTATTCTGAAGCGTGATACAAAACTTTTCATTACACCTAAGACAAGCATTAGGAATGCATTAGGGCTCGGATTTTTTTTTAAGATAGAGATAATGGCATTGTAAATGGCAATGTGTTTTAGGCACTCTGCACTACCACTCTGAACTCTGCACTACCAATCTGCACTCTGCACTCTCAATCTGCACTCTGCACTCTCAATCTGCACTCTGCACTCTCAATCTGCACTCTGCACTACCACTCTGCACTCTGCACTACCACTCTGCACTCTGCACTACCACTCTGCACTCTGCACTACCACTCTGCACTACCAATCTGCACTCTGCACTACCAATCTGCACTCTGCACTCTCAATCTGCACTCTGCACTCTCAATCTGGACTCTGCACTCTCAATCTGCACTCTGCACTCTCAATCTGCACTCTGCACTACCAATCTGCACTCTGCACTCTCAATCTGCACTCTGCACTCTCAATCTGCACTCTGCACTACCACTCGCACTCTCAATCTGCACTTTGCACTCTGCACTCTGGCTCTGCACTACCACTCTGCGCTCTGCACTACCACTCTGCGCTCTGCACTACCACTCTGCACTCTGCACTACCACTCTGCGCTCTGCACTACACCTCTGCGCTCTGCACTCTGCACTACCACTCTGCACTACCAATCTGCACTCTGCACTCTCAATCTGCACTCTGCACTCTCAATCTGCACTCTGCACTCTCAATCTGCACTCTGCACTACCACTCTGCACTCTGCACTACCACTCTGCACTCTGCACTACCACTCTGCACTCTGCACTACCACTCTGCACTACCACTCTGCACTACCAATCTGCACTCTGCACTACCAATCTGCACTCTGCACTCTCAATCTGCACTCTGCACTCTCAATCTGGACTCTGCACTCTCAATCTGCACTCTGCACTCTCAATCTGCACTACCAATCTGCACTCTGCACTACCAATCTGCACTCTGCACTCTCAATCTGCACTCTGCACTCTCAATCTGCACTCTGCACTACCACTCGCACTCTCAATCTGCACTTTGCACTCTGCACTCTGGCTCTGCACTACCACTCTGCGCTCTGCACTACCACTCTGCGCTCTGCACTACCACTCTGCACTCTGCACTACCACTCTGCGCTCTGCACTACACCTCTGCGCTCTGCACTCTGCACTACCACTCTGCACTATGCACTACCACTCTGCACTCTGCACTACCAATCTGCACTCTGCACTACCAATCTGCACTCTGCACTACCACTCTGCACGCTGCACTACCACTCTGCACTCTGCACTATCACTCTGCACTCTGCACTACCAATCTGCACTCTGCACAACCAATCTGCACTCTGCACTACCACTCTGCACTACCACTCTGCACTACCAATCTGCACCACTCTGCACTACCACTCTGCACTCTGCACTACCAATCTGCACTCTGCACTCTCAATCTGCACTCTGCACTCTCAATCTGCACTCTGCACTACCACTCGCACTCTCAATCTGCACTTTGCACTCTGCACTCTCGCTCTGCACTACCACTCTGCGCTCTGCACTACCACTCTGCGCTCTGCACTACCACTCTGCACTCTGCGCTACCACTCTGCGCTCTGCACTACCACTCTGTGCTCTGCACTCTGCACTACCACTCTGCACTCTGCACTACCACTCTGCACTCTGCACTACCAATCTGCACTCTGCACTACCAATCTGCACTCTGCACTACCACTCTGCACGCTGCACTACCACTCTGCACTCTGCACTACCACTCTGCACTACCACTCTGCACTCTGCACTACCAATCTGCACTCTGCACAACCAATCTGCACTCTGTACTACCACTCTGCACTACCACTCTGCACTCTGCACTACCACTCTGCACTACCAATCTGCACTCTGCCCAACCACTCTGCACTCTGCACTACCACTCTGCACTACCAATCTGCACTCTGCACAACCAATCTGCACTCTGCTTTCTCAATCTGCACTCTGCACTACAACTCTCAATCTGCACTCTGCACTCTCAATCTGCACTGTGCACTATCACTCTCAATCTGCACTCTGCACTACCACTCTCATTCTGCACTCTGCACTACCACTCTCAGTCTGCACTCTGCACTCTGCACTACCAATCTGCACTACCACTCTGCACTACCACTCTGCACTACCACTCTGCACTACCACTCTGCACTCTGCACTACCACTCTGCACTCTGCACTACCACTCTGCACTACCACTCTGCACTTTGCACTCTCAATCTGCACTCTGCACTCTCAATCTGCACTCTGCACTCTCACTCTGCACTCTGCACTACCAATCTGCACTCTGCACTACCAATCTGCACTCTGCACAACCAATCTGCACTCTGCACAACCAATCTGCACTCTGCACAACCAATCTGCACTCTGCACTCTCAATCTGCACTCTGCAGTACCACTCTCAATCTGCACTCTGCACTCTGCACTACCACTCTCAATCTGCACTCTGCACTACCACTCTCAATCTGCACTCTGCACTCTGCACTATTACTCTGCACTACCACTCTGCACTACCACTCTGCACTACCACTCTGCACTACCACTCTGCACTCTGCACTACCACTCTGCACTCTGCACTACCAATCTGCACTCTCAAACTGCACTCTGCACTACCACTCCGCACTACCAATCTGCACTCTGCATTACCACTCTGCACTCTGCACTCTCAATCCTCACTCTGCACTACCACTCTGCACTCTGCACTCTCAATCTGCACTCTGCACTCTCCACTACCACTCTGCACTCTGCACTACCACTCTGCACTCTGCACGGATCTATGACAGAATTTCGACAGACAGAATTTTGACCTACACAAATATCGGCGTAATTATATCGATAGCAAAAATATCGACGCCCTATGTACAACATGGTAAGTACCAAAATATCGAAAAAATAATATCGATGTTAAAAATATCGTTGTCAAATATATCGATTTTTTTGGGATTTAAAATAACATAAAAAATACTGTAAATAATACGTATTAATTACTTAACATATTTAAATATATGTAATAATGGTAAAAAAAAAAAAAATACATATTTAATTAAAAAAAAATATTTAAAAATCATATATAATATATACTTACTTAACAATAATTACTATTCCCACTCCAGTGGGTGCAACAGTAGGGAAAACTGACCCTGAACCCTAAAAATACCCCTTTACCCAAAAACCTAAAACTGACCCTGAACCCTAAAAATACCCCTTTACCCAAAAACTGAAAACTGACCCTGAACCCAAAAAATACCCCTTTACCCAAGAACTGAAAACTGACCCTGAACCCTAAAAATACCCCTTTACCCAAAAACTGAAAACTGACCCTGACCCCTAAAAATACCCCTTTACCCAAAAACTGAAAACTGACCCTGAACCCTAAAAATACTCCTTTACCCAAAATTAATTATTATTACAATTAAATTACTTCCCACCCTATTCCCCTATAAACCCACAACCCGCTCCAGTAGTAAAACATATAATTTAGTTAAAAATATACATAAATTATCAATTAATTATTCAATTAATCAATTAAAATAATTCATTGCCAATTAATATTTAATAGCAAAATAAATTAATCATTAAAAAATAATTATTTAATTACAAATAAATTACTTCCCACCCTATTCCCCTATAAACCCACAACCCGCTCCAGTAGTAAAACATATAATTTACTTAAAAATATACATAAATTATCAATTAATTAATCAATTAATCAATTAAAATAATTCCTTGCCAATTAATATTTAATTGCAAAATAAATTAATCATTAAAAATAATTATTTAATTACAAATAAATTACTTCCCACCCTATTCCCCTATAAACCCACTACCCGCTCCAGTAGTAAAACATATCATTTACTTAAAAATATACATAAATTATCAATTAATTAATCAATTAATCAATTAAAATAATTCATTGCCAATTAATATTTAATTGCAAAATAAATTAATCATTAAAAAATAATTATTTAATTAAAAATAAATTACTTCCCACCCTATTCCCCTAAAAACCCACAACCCGCTCTGGTAGTAAAACATAATATTTACTTTTATATATTTTTTATTTATAAAAACATATTAAACACATATTATAACAATTAATTGAAATACTTAACTAAAATTTCTAACACATATTAGTAAATCGAAATTACTTACATTGATATATATGCTATCGATATAAGTAATTTCGATATTACTTACCTTAGGGTCGATATTCTGGCCATCGATATTCTGGACATCGATATTCTGTCCCATCGATATTAGCAACTCGATATAAGTGTAAGTCGAAATTAAAAATTCAATATTTTGACTGTGTTCACTCTCAATCTGCACTCTGCACTCTGCACTCTACACTCTCCACTACCACTCTGCACTCTGCACTACCACTCTGCACTACCACTCTGCACTACCACTCTGCACTCTGCACTACCACTCTGCACTCTGCACTACCAATCTGCAATCTGGACTACCACACTGCACTCTGCACTACCACTCTGCACTCTGCACTACCACACTGCACTCTGCACTACCACTCTGCACTCTGCACTACCACTCTGCACTCTGCACTCTGCACTACCAATCTGCACTCTGCACTACCACTCTGCACTCTGCACTCTGCACTACCACTCTGCACTTCCACTCTGCACTACCACTCCGCACTACCACTCTGCACTCTGCACTACCACTCTGCACTACCAATCTGCACCCTGCACTCTCAATCTGCACTCTGCACTCTCAATCTGCACTCTGCACTCTCAATCTGCACTCTGCACTATCACTCTGCACTACCACTCTGCACTCTGCACTACCACTCTGCACTACCACTCTGCACTACCACTCTGCACTACCACTCTGCACTCTGCACTCTCAATCTGCACTACCACTCTGCACTACCACTCTGCACTCTGCACTACCATTCTGCACTCTGCACTACCACTCTGCAATACCACTGTGCACTACCACTCTGCACTACCACTCTGCACTCTGCACTACCAATCTGCACTCTGAATCTGCACTCTGCACTACCAATCTGCACTCTGCACTCTCAATCTGCACTCTGCACTCTCAATCTGCACTCTGCACTCTCACTCTGCACTCTGCACTACCACTCTGTATTCTGCACTCTCAATCTGCACTCTGCACTACCACTCTGCACTACCACTCTGCACTACCACTCTGCACTACCACTCTGGACTCTGCACTACCACTCTGCACTCTGCACTACCACTCTGCACTACCACTCTGCACTCTGCACTACCACTCTGCACTCTGCACTACCACTCTGCACTCTGCACTACCACTCTGCACTACCAATCTGCACTCTGCACTCTCGATCTGCACTCTGCACTCTCAATCTGCACTCTGCACTCTCAATCTGCACTACCACTCTGCACTACCACTCTGCACTACCACTCTGCACTCTGCACTACCACTCTGCACTACCACTCTGCACTCTGCACTACCACTCTGCACTACCACTCTACATTACCACTCTGCACTACCACTCTGCACTCCACACTCTCAATCTGCACTCTCCACTCTCAATCTGCACTACCACTCTGCACTCTGCACTACCACTCTGCACTCTGCACTACCACTCTGCACTACCATTCTGCACTACCACTCTGCACTACCACTCTGCACTACCACTCTGCACTACCACTCTGCACTCTGCACTACCACTCTGCACTCTGCACTACCACTCTGCACTACCACTCTGCACTACCACTCTGCACTACCAATCTGCACTCTGCACTCTGCACTACCACTCTGCACTCTGCACTACCACTCTGCACTCTGCACTACCACTCTGCACTCTGCACTACCACTCTGCACTCTGAACTACCACTCTGCACTCTGCACTACCACTCTGCACTACCACTCTGCACTCTGCACTACCACTCGCACTCTCAATCTGCACTCTGCACTCTGCACACTGCACTACCACTCTGCACTCTGCACTACCACTCTGCAATCTGCACTACCACTCTGCACTACCACTCTGCACTCTGCACTACCACTCTGCACTCTGCACTACCACTCTGCACTCTGCACTACCACTCTGCACTACCACTCTGCACTCTGCACTCTCAATCTGCACTCTGCACTCTCAATCTGCACTCCGCACTCTCAATCTGCACTCTGCATACCAATCTGCACTACCACTCTGCACTCTGCACTACCACTCTGCACTACCACTCTGAACTCTGCACTAGCACTCTGTACTACCACTCTGCACTCTGCACTAGCACTCTGCACTAGCACTCTGCACTCTGCACTACCACTCTGCACTACCACTCTGCACTCTGCACTACCACTCTGCACTACCACTCTGCACTCTGCACTACCAATCTGCACTCTGCACTACCAACCTGCACTCTGCACTACCACTCTGCACTAGCACTCTGCACTACCACTCCGCACTACCACTCTGCACTCTGCACTACCACTCTGCACTACCAATCTGCACCCTGCACTCTCAATCTGCACTCTGCACTCTCAATCTGCACTCTGCACTCTCAATCTGCACTCTGCACTACCACTCTGCACTACCACTCTGCACTCTGCACTACCACTCTGCACTACCACTCTGCACTACCACTCTGCACTACCACTCTGCACTCTGCACTCTCAATCTGCACTACCACTCTGCACTACCACTCTGCACTCTGCACTACCATTCTGCACTCTGCACTACCACTCTGCAATACCACTCTGCACTACCACTCTGCACTACCACTCTGCACTCTGCACTACCAATCTGCACTCTGAATCTGCACTCTGCACTACCAATCTGCACTCTGCACTCTCAATCTGCACTCTGCACTCTCAATCTGCACTCTGCACTCTCACTCTGCACTCTGCACTACCACTCTGAATTCTGCACTCTCAATCTGCACTCTGCACTACCACTCTGCACTGCCACTCTGCACTACCACTCTGCACTACCACTCTGGACTCTGCACTACCACTCTGCACTCTGCACTACCACTCTGCACTACCACTCTGCACTCTGCACTACCACTCTGCACTCTGCACTACCACTCTGCACTACCACTCTGCACTCTGCACTACCACTCTGCACTCTGCACTACCACTCTGCACTACCAATCTGCACTCTGCACTCTCGATCTGCACTCTGCACTCTCAATCTGCACTCTGCACTCTCAATCTGCACTACCACTCTGCACTACCACTCTGCACTACCACTCTGCACTCTGCACTACCACTCTGCACTACCACTCTGCACTCTGCACTACCACTCTGCACTACCACTCTACATTACCACTCTGCACTACCACTCTGCACTCCACACTCTCAATCTGCACTCTCCACTCTCAATCTGCACTACCACTCTGCACTCTGCACTACCACTCTGCACTCTGCACTACCACTCTGCACTACCATTCTGCACTACCACTCTGCACTACCACTCTGCACTACCACTCTGCACTACCACTCTGCACTCTGCACTACCACTCTGCACTCTGCACTACCACTCTGCACTACCACTCTGCACTACCACTCTGCACTACCAATCTGCACTCTGCACTCTGCACTACCACTCTGCACTCTGCACTACCACTCTACACTCTGCACTACCACTCTGCACTCTGCACTACCACTCTGCACTCTGAACTACCACTCTGCACTCTGCACTACCACTCTGCACTACCACTCTGCACTCTGCACTACCACTCGCACTCTCAATCTGCACTCTGCACTCTGCACACTGCACTACCACTCTGCACTCTGCACTACCACTCTGCAATCTGCACTACCACTCTGCACTACCACTCTGCACTCTGCACTACCACTCTGCACTCTGCACTACCACTCTGCACTCTGCACTACCACTCTGCAGTACCACTCTGCATTCTGCACTACCAATGTGCACTCTGCACTACCACTCTGCACTCTGCACTACCACTCTGCACTACCACTCTGCACTCTGCACTCTCAATCTGCACTCTGCACTCTCAATCTGCACTCCGCACTCTCAATCTGCACTCTGCATACCAATCTGCACTACCACTCTGCACTCTGCACTACCACTCTGCACTACCACTCTGAACTCTGCACTAGCACTCTGTACTACCACTCTGCACTCTGCACTAGCACTCTGCACTAGCACTCTGCACTCTGCACTACCACTCTGCACTACCACTCTGCACTCTGCACTACCACTCTGCACTACCACTCTGCACTACCACTCTGCACTACCAATCTGCACTACCAATCTGCACTCTGCACTACCAACCTGCACTCTGCACTACCACTCTGCACTACCACTCTGCACTACCACTCTGCACTACCACTCTGCACTCTGCACTTTCACACAGGTAGCCAACATGTTTCGTCGTCATATTCCCCACGGACTTCCTCATGGCTACAAACCGAAAACAAATGCCACATATCACAAATCCGGCTCAAGTGAGAATAATAAATTCTCCGCCCAATTACAAGAAAGGTGCGAGAATCAACATATTTAAATGAACTGTGCACCCCACATATTGCAGTGAAATCGGAGTGCATTTAGACAACATCATGCTACCAAGCCACCGTGTAACGTGAGGCACACTAAATAAGGAAAGGACAGGTCAAAAATATAGACAATCAATAGGGCATCTGATTCCTGTCAACATGCTCATGTCAAGTCTGTGACACGCCTGAGTGAAAACATCCCCCTCTCTGGATACCGCGCGCAGACTACTCATGCTAATACAAAGTGATTCCGTGCAGTTACAGCCGAGCACAATCATTGTGTAACTCATTCGGTAATCTGTATTTAAATACTGCCTCTTTTTCAGCCCCAAACACGCTGCAGACGAACGCGCGCCCTATACATGCAATGCAGAATGGTGAACGCGCTCCCACCATCTGGATTGCATTACAAGGGCACCCTGACAGCTCCTAATTAAAATTAATGGACTGCCGTGCGCGAAACCACACAGAAAATGCCCAAAATGGCGGACGAAAATTACATATAGCCTATCGCGTCAAGGCTACTAAAAAGACAGCACAGCGAAGACGAATCACTATGCAGATGCCTTAAAAAAAGCTCGCACACTAAGGAATGTTTCTGGCCCGAGCCCTAAAGAAACTTTTTTTTTTTTCTTTAACAATAGGAGCTCGGAGCTCCGCCCCATTTCGTGGTGACGTACGCCGAGCCCTAAAAAAAGCTATTCGAATTGCCATTCCTCGCTATTATGACTGCTGTGAGCGAAAGAGTGATTCATCACAAAATGTATGAGCAGAGTTTAATTTTGGACTTACATTTAAAATAAGCATTTTTTTTTTAAATGGAGTAGCCAAATTTGTAAAATGTTAAAATGGCTGACAAGACGACTTTGCACAATTTTAAAACAGCTGACAAGATGATTTTTTCAAATTTTAAAACAGCTGACAAGATTACTTTGTAAAATTTTAAACCATATGTGACAATTGACCAACTCTAGCATGTTAAACAACAGCACTTTCAATGCTGGTTTTCGGTGCCCATGGTGAAACTGTTAAAAACAAAACTACAGGCCCCACAATGCAACATGCCGTTGGTCGAAACATAAATAAATAATTGATTGTATCCTACGTAGTAGCAGCTCTTGCAGAAAGTGCTGCAGGGCGGTTACGCAGGGCGAGGAAGGGGCAGGGTGGGGGGTTAGTAAACTCCCGATAATGGCCGAACGGAGGTAAGTATACAAATAAATAAAACACATTTTGTTGCGTGCGCTGCATAGCCGAATGTGATGCAGCGCGCGCAATGAAATTC
>NW_028245499.1:0-39919 GCF_964263255.1 Lissotriton vulgaris | reverse complement strand
GGTCGTAAATACAAAACCAAGTAGCAAGGCACCAGTTAAATGATCATATTCATGTAAAATATTATATCATGTTGCCACAATGCCACAACGTGTGATGAGCACCCGCCTTGCTAAGTAAACCAGTTCCGCCCCAGTGGGCGTTTCAAAAGGTCATACAGTCCAAATAAAATAAAAGACTGACAACTTGGGCGAATAAAATTTAATTAAGCACGAGAATTGGGTCCGTGTCCTGTTCTGCTGACTACCGCGTGATTGAAGACGCTGCGGCCGCGCAGGATTGGTATATATATATATATATATATATATCCATACTAATATAATAAAGAGAGAGCCCAGACCTTTGAGGTGGGTAATCTCAGGACCCACAACACCAATCACAACACCCAAAACAGCGTTGGAAAGGGCAGTTGCAGCAGAAGGACATAGGCTATGCAGACGCCCACCATATACATTTAAAAGGTAAAAGAACCGTGCCAGCAAAGTAGTCCCTTGTGGGCGTGTCTGCGTTGTGCTGTGGGCGTGTGCTGGGGGCGTGACAAGCGCTGGGGGCGTGTGGTACGTTCCACCCTTCATGCCATGTCTCATATCGTGTGCTAATCCCACCCTGCTCCATTTAAATACCCCTGCACCCCATAATCATAACCCGCCCTTACTCCTTAAAATACCCCAACACCCTTAAACACTAACCCATCTTAACCCTATAAATATACCCTGTACCCCAAAACCCAAACCTATCCCTAAAGCCTAAAAATACCCCTGTACCCCAAAACCCAAACCTACCCATGAACCCTAAAATACCCCTTTACCCCAAAACCCAAACCTAGCCCTGAACCCTAAAAATACCCCTGCACCCCAAAACCCAAACCTAGCCATGAACCCTTAAAATACCCCTGTACCCAAAAACCCAAACCTACCCATGAACCCTAAAATACCCCTTTACCCCAAAACCCAAACCTAGCCCTGAACCCTAAAAATACCCCTGCACCCCAAAACCCAAACCTAGCCCTGAACCCTTAAAATACCCCTGTACCCAAAAACCCAAACCTACCCCTGAACCCTAAAAATACCCCTATACCCCAAAACCCAAACCTAGCCCTGAACCCTAAGAATACCCCTGTACCCCAAAACCCATACCTATCCCTAAACCCTAAAACTACCCCTGTACCCCATAACCCCAAACTATATCTGAACCCTTAAAATACCCAAACACTCCAAAACATATACCTCAGTACCCCAAAAGATATACCCCTATACCCATACTTACCTTATCCAAACATTTTTAAAAAACATGCTTTTACCATTCATGCATTTACAACGAATTTTGTTGTAAATGTATACGTGGTAAAAGCATATAAAATGTAATGCAATGCGTTATAATGGGATTGCGGAGTCATGGTACTTTCGTAATGAAAGTATGCGGAGTGATCGTATGCGGAAAGACAGTTGCGGAATAATGGGTGTTTACCCTCCCCCGGTAAGTACATTGGTGGCACGGCGGCCCACATCTCCAGCAACATACTAATATTTTTTCACCACCCATTTGAAAAATGCACAGGTTTCTCTCATTGATGGCCAGCACCGACATACACTTTTAGACACACCTCCTGCCACAAGTTCTAGAATTGCAAACTTTAGAGCTGGGGAGCTGCGTTCGAATCTCAGCATCAGCTCAACATCCTGTGATTCCAGGCAAATCGCTTGTCTCCCTTTGCCTACCACAAATGAATGTGTTCTTCTGTAATAAAAATTGTGCCCATGCCACGTTGTCGAGTTCACGCTATATAATATTGCAAGAAAAAATAAAGTAGGGAAACTCGAGTTCACACACTACTGAACGCGCACTCTTAAGTGCATCAGCAGTGCACTGTGAATCGGAGCGTTTCACAGGCCTGTCACAGATAAGAAATGCTATCAAAACGAAATCCTACAAAACAATATACTACCGGCCGGAAGCAATTATTACCCGGACAACGTCATATAAATATATATATATATATATATATATATATATATATATATATATATATATATATTTTATATATATATATATATATATATATATATATATATATACACACACACAGCAAGGATTCCTGCCGATCATGCAGGAAAAAACGAGCCACACCAGGCTGTCGATGCAAAGAATGTTGCAGGTTTATTTGGCAAACAGCAGAAGACACGTTTCCGTCTCGGCTGAAATCTTGGTCATATGTGTATATATATATATATATATATATATATATATATATATATATATATATATATATATATATATATATATATATATATATATATATATATTACCTACTGGCGGTCGCCAGTAGGTATATATAGTTAGGATTTTTTCCCTATGGGATTTCTGAAAATTCTATGTCTAATAACTTTGGCGTTTGTGGACGGAATTGGCTGAAATTTTCAGGAAAATGGCACATTTTGTTTCTGAGCAGCCCTTGAAAATTTGGGGGGGTTTCATCAAGGGGGGCCCGAGAAAAAAGGGGGGTCCCAAAACGCGTTTTTCCCATGTTAATTTCCATAGGGCGGTTGGACTCACTTTTAGCCCGAACGGCTGAATGGATTTGCACGAAACTTGGCAAAATTGTAGGGACTGTTAGGCCGATGTGCCTTTGCTAGGTCTCAATATATGTGCTCCAGTGGATTTTGAGAAATTAACGTTTAAATCAAGATATATATCTGTAACAGCGGTCCGGGCAGCGATCCGGTTCGCGTACTTTTCGCTTATCGGAACTTTGCGCACGGAAAGCTGATTGGCTCTTCGGTGTTTGTCAACATTCTAAACAGTCCGGTGCAGCCGCCATCTTCTCTCTCGGTAGGATCGAGAGACAAGAGGAGGCCAAAACAAAGAGGGAAATTTCCATAAGGGGGCATAGTAGATCCTCCCTGACCCCCTAGGTTTTATGTGGTGTTTTTAAAAGGGCCCAGCAGGGTCCAAAAAAATATATATATTTTTTTTTTTCGCGATGAGCGTCTAGTACGCGAACCGGAAAGCGTTCTGGGCAGCGTACTATAAGGATAATAGAATGATACACTTTTCAAAGACTGTATGTTAATTGTTTGGTTTTTTTTCTTTTTTTTTTTTGTTGTCTTTATTTTTAAAGTTATTTTTGTTATTTTCATTGTTTTTCATACTTTATTAAATTTTCTAACATTTCATTGTCAGAAATGTCATAATTTATTATAGGGTGTAATTGTTTTTCATTTTCAAGCAAGTTGTCTACTGCTTCAACACATTGTAGAAGTTCGTGGTCTCTACTGTCATCCATAAAGTCATCAAGTTTGTCTTGGCTGCTCTCCTTCAGTTCAATCGAAAATGAAATTTGTTGTTCGCCTTCCATTTTGCCTGAAATTTTGAATAAGAAAATATATATTAGTAGAGATAGGGCACTGTTGGGATTAATTTTAGATAGTCATTTTTTATCAGTGAATTTATCTTTTGGCAGTGTATAGTATCAGAGTGGAAATAGGACTATAAAAAAGTGTATGTGATTTAACCAAGACAAGCCTAACTCCATTCATAACTATAACAGAGAAGTCTATCTAAATACATTACTACTACAGAGGGATAGTGTATACGTAGCAGAAAAATTCTATTATATTAAGTTATAGTGCACAATATATTTCGTTTTTAAAAATTATATCTTACCTTCACAAAGAAGTTGAAGTTTTTGGAAGCTATTAAAAGGTGTTGTACAACAAGAAGTAGTAGTCAAAATGGCTGTGTTTTCTTCTCTTCCTTTATATATATTCAAGTATATAACCAATCAAATGTCAGGTAATAAAAGTAGAAAATGAAAGTAACATTTTCATTGGTTGTCAATTCCAACAGTTCAGATGTGTTTTGTGAAGTAATTTACCTCACGGTATTTGGAGAGGTCTAAAGGCTAAATGGCTAAATGAAATTTCAATCAAATTTGTGAGAATGAAAGGGATTGTTATGTAGTATGAGCTAATTTATATTTGGTGAGAGTGTCTCTAGTCGTTTTTCTGTAAATTACTTTCCCGCCTTTTTTTTGGACCGCTTCCCGGATAGCGGTCCGGTCCGCGTACTTGGAGCGTAACGGGAGTCCACCATTTTGTGTTACGGTCGAATCAAGGTATAAAATGGAGGGTAAATAATGTTCTGAATGGGTAGAAGGGGGCATGGTACAAGTATTTTGCCCCCCTACGTTTTCTGAGGGTGGCTGAGGAGGACTATATTTGCGAAGAAAAAACTTTTTTTTGAAATTTTGCGCGGTTAGCTTCCAGTTCGCGTACCGGATAGCGCTCTTTAAGCGTAGTTTGTTGAAAATTACAGAAAAAAGTTAGAAAAAAAATAATAAAAGTGTGTGATCAGATGAAGGGTAGCTCTGAGAAGAGCTTTTGGGTTTATGGTACATTTAGGTACTTATAAGTAGGTACCAATGCACAGTCTTAAATTCAGAATGAAAATTCTGTTGCCCTCATCTGAGAAGTGAACTCCATCTCCTCTGTAGATATCTTGCATGTAGTAACGCAAGTTATTGTTGTACAGAGAGCCCATTCCATGGTCTCTCATGAAAGCTGACACAGATTTGTTTACATGCTTCCTCGCTTTCTCAATTTGTGGACAAAATTGGTTGGACCACCTCCATTTCTGTCTTTGGCATATATTGGAATATACCAAGGCAGTTTGAGGAAAAAGTGCCATTAATTGCTCAAAGGTGTCCTTTAAAAGCATTTCCAGACCTACCCCTGTCAAAGTGCCCAAATCATTACCTCCACAGTGCACTATTAACAGGTCAGGTTTTGGCAAATGCATAAAGGTTTTCACCAATGGTATCAATTGGTGACATTTTAATCCTCTTTGGCCCAACCACTTAATTTCCACATCTTGTAAATTGAGGTTAGGTAAATTTCTGCTCTCAGCATACCTTTGAGCCCAGTGGATGTAACTATGTCCAACAATCCAGACGTTAAACATGGTGGCTGAAGGTTGTTCTGCAGTCAGATGAAGTGTGGTAATGAAAGGGCAGTTGAAACAGTAGGAGTTTCTAAAGAAAAAAAACTGTGGATTTACAATGCTAATGATTCATTAGCAGTGATTGGTGCATTTCCATTTCTGAAAACAGAAAGTTAGGGTGCATGGATGTGTTCTTTGAAAGATGTAATTTGAATGGTCAAGTAAGAAACATTTAATGAAAGATTGCACTGGATACGCAGGTGCACTGAGAGTTCAGAGTTCAATTTAAACATTGTTGTGTGAATTTGCAAACATGAGAGGTCTTCCAGGAGGTGGTTGCTATGGATACAAGGCAGACAGGGCAGAGGGGGGAAGGATTTTGATTTGAAAAAAGTGAGGGAAGAGGTATGATTGGCTAATATGAGAGATATGTGAAAAGAATATCTGTATTTCTGTGCTTTCAATAGCTGCAGCCTTTGGAGTGCATCCTTTTTCTTCTGCTGAAGACAATTTGGTGTATTTCTGAGACTGTTTTCAAAACTCAAAAAATATTTGCTAAGGTGAGAAAAGATTTATTTAATTTAGATAGAGAATAGTATGATTTAAGGAGAAAATGATGAAGAAAGCTGTGTTTTTAAAATGTGGTTTTGTCTCTAGTGATATACTAATAGAATTAGTTTCAAAGAGAAATTATAATTGCATATTTGGTGTAACATTCTGGCATGCAGTTACACAAGATATTGTAATACATGGAGGCCATTTCATGGTCTGTTATGTAAGCTGAAACAGATATGTTGCTTTTAAAAACGATTTAAGAAATCAATTACATTTCTAGATATGTACTGCTAGAGCTTCATAGGTTGTTTTGGGCCATATTTATAAGGTATTTGAGTGTCTAAGATGTTGTGTTCGCCTTTTAAAATGTAAAGTGTTCCTCATGGGACAAGTGTCTTGTAAATACGCTCCCACTTGTGCTTGGCAAATTTAGATTTTGATTATGGGAGTTACCTAGCCATGTTAATAGTGTCCCAAAAATGGTGCTAGGGCATTCCAGAAAACACTTTCATGTGTCTCAAGGACATTTTTAGTCATTTCTTCATGAATGCAGGTATACAATTGATTTATATGCTGTGTTTAAAAACGAATTTTGAAATGAATTAAATTTCAGGATATGTACTGTTAGAGCTTCATAGGTTGTTTGGGGTCATATTTAGAAGGCATTTTAGTGTCTTTGAAGTTATTTTTCCCTTTTTAAATGGAAAGCGTTCCTCATGGGGCCCTGAGCAGTTCTTAGCCATGTTATTTAATAGGAAGTGGATAACATGGCTAAGAGCATTTGCTGGGAAATGCATGAATATCGTTGATTTTTCTGCTATATTCATGCATTGTGGCCGTTTTTTTTCACATTGCTTCATAGGTTGTTTGGGTTCATATTTAGAAGGCATTTTAGTGTCTTTGATGTTATTTTTCCCTTTTTAAATGGAAAGCG
This sequence comes from Lissotriton vulgaris, assembly GCF_964263255.1. Lineage (NCBI taxonomy): Eukaryota > Metazoa > Chordata > Amphibia > Caudata > Salamandridae > Lissotriton > Lissotriton vulgaris. The sequence continues at coordinate 33,494 of NW_028245499.1, read as the reverse complement.
TTCATCATGGGGCCCTGAGCAGTTCTTAGCCATGTTATTTAATAGGAAGTGGATAACATGGCTAAGAGCATTTGCTGGGAAATGCATGAATATCGCTGATTTTTTTGCTATATTCATGCATTGTGGCCGTTTTTTTTCACATTGCTTCATAGGTTGTTTGGGTTCATATTTAGAAGGCATTTTAGTGTCTTTGATGTTATTTTTCCCTTTTTAAATGGAAAGCGTTCCTCATGGGGCCCTGAGCAGTTCTTAGCCATGTTATTTAATAGGAAGTGGATCACATGGCTAAGAGCATTTGCTGGAAAATGCATGAATATCGCTGATTTTTTTGCTATATTCATGCATTGTGGCCGTTTTTTTCACATTGCTTCATAGGTTGTTTGGGTTCATATTTAGAAGGCATTTTAGTGTCTTTGATGTTATTTTTCCCTTTTTAAATGGAAAGCGTTCCTCATGGGGCCCTGAGCAGTTCTTAGCCATGTTATTTAATTGGAAGTGGATAACATGGCTAAGAGCATTTGCTGGGAAATGCATGAATATCGCTGATTTTTCTGCTATATTCATGCATTGCGGCAGTTTTTTTTCACATTGCTTCATAGGTTGTTTGGGTTCATATTTAGAAGGCATTTTAGTGTCTTTGATGTTATTTTTCCCTTTTTAAATGGAAAGCGTTCCTCATGGTGCCCTGAGCAGTTCTTAGCCATGTTATTTAATAGGAAGTGGATAACATGGCTAAGAGCATTTGTTGGAAAATGCATGAATATCGCTGATTTTTCTGCGTTATTCATGCATTGCAGGCCTTTTTTTATCACATTTGCAAGCACTTCTTAGCCATGTTATCCAATGGGAGGTGGATAACATGGCTAAGAGAATTTGCTTCAAAGGTTGTTTGGGGTTATATACCATTTTTGGGAAATTATTAACATGCCTATCTAACTCCCATAATCAAAATCTAAATTTGCCAACCGCAGGTGGGAGCGTATTTACAATAAATTTGCACCATGAAGAATGTAAAATAGCATACTAGATACTCAAATAACTTATAAATATGATCCAAAACATCTTATGAAGCACTAGTAGTGCATATTTCCAGAAATGTATTGGTTTTCATTTAATGATTTACTTCATTGGTAGGCCTTCACATGTTTTTTTACCTTGGTTTTTTTTCAGTGAAAATCTTATCTGCAACCATGTGTTGGCCTCACCTCAAATAAACAAAACAGGTGATGGACTGAATGTGGATCAATGACACACATTCACCCCAGTCCAAAGATCTGGGCCTAAACAAACCTTTAGATAGGCTACATCTTATCGTCATCCTGAATTAATGATTTAAAATATTAGGGAGTGATTTATGAGTGTTGTATGCCTGTTTTGTACCATTGAGTGTCATTTTTGTGATGCAGTGCTGGTGGAAAATATTTGCTATGTTAAATAATTAGTACGGCATTAAGTTTTAGATGACTGTTATTTATTTACTGTTTGGTAATAGTGGTTAATAACATTTTATATTATATTTTTTCACAGATTCAACTGCAGATTCTTTCATAGTTTGGAAAATGCCTTCCAGAAGTCGAATACGAAAGGCTAGAAAACGTCAAAGACAGCAGGATGATGTTTTATTGCAGCAGTCCTCTTCCCCAAATACTTGTCAAAACACCAAGAAAGGTCCGGGTAAGAGCATGAAATCATTCTTAAGAAATATTTGTAGTAAAAAAAATTTTGCTCAAAAAAATGTGTCTCTTAACAAAAAGAGAAGTAATTTAAATGGAAAGGAGAGACCCATCACAAATGTTACTGGTAGAGGAAGAGATAACTCTGTGCATGATAGTAGAAGGAAACAACAGTTTAGGGACATTCGACAACGAATGTTCCGTAATAGGATATTAGTTAATTTATTGAAAAATATTAAAAAGAAAGGCCAACAGAAAGCGGCATTTTATAGGAGGAAGAAAAATGTAGAGAAAATTATTGATCATGCTTTTGAAATCAAGCGAAAGTTGTTTATTTTGGTAATCAATAGAATTAGGAAACTAAGCAAGGTAATTTCTGATTTCAAAACAAAAAGTAGATGGAAGAGAGTAGTAAATCGTACTAACTTTTGTGAAGTTTTTTCTGGAGAATGGATGCATAGTTCAAGTTCTGAGGCATTTTTTAATGAGGAGACTTATTTTCAGGATAATGATTTGGTGCATGCAGTTGACATCAGTGGTCGAGCTTATGAAGTGAAGGATGGTTGTCCAGTTGAAAAAGAACAACTTGTGACAACAGAGACAGAAGAGGCGCTAAGTGATGAGGTTTTAGGAAGACGTCCTAAGGGTCCTGTGTACATTTGGAAGTGTAGTTCTATTTGCAGTGTGCGACAGGTTTCCATCAATTTGCTATGTGATTTTATACGGACATTTAATAAGAAAAGTTTGAAGCAGAAAATGAAGTTGTTGCAAGATTTAGATCCTTGCAGAGTGAGACAAATGACAGGTTTGCGTGGTCATTCACTGGCTTGTCTTTCCAGGAGAGTATGCCAGAGTGTTTTTCATCATTTCAGGATGCTAGCAGTGCATCATAATAAAGTGAGAAAATTAGTGAGAATGTTGTATTATGCTAAGAGTCCAGCAATTATGCTTAAACAGTTATGTGCTGCTCTTTTGCATGGTTCTGAAATAGATGTGAAGAATCTTTGTGAAGAAATTGAGTTTTGTTACTTTGGTAGTAAAGATGAGAATGTTCAAATTGACCCTGAAGTAGAGGGTAATGTGGAAGATAATGTACAGGTTTCCAGTACAGATAATTTTCAGAAGGAAATTGCCACGTTTCAGATGAAATCAAGTGAGAGGCCTAATTTCACTTGTGTATGTTGTCGACGCACTTATTATAAGAATCAGACTAAGGTAGTGGATTTATATGCAAAAAGTGAAAGGGAAAATAATAGTGAATGGAAGGATTTAGCCACATACTTGATGGTAGAAAATTATTTTGATTTGGGATCGGATCAACGTGTGTGTACTTATTGTTGTAATAAATTAAACCAAAACCAGATGCCTGCTAGGGCAGTTCATAATAATCTGGAATTGGTTGAGATTCCTTCTGAATTGAAGGATTTAAATACTTATGAATCTATTTTGATTCAAAGTATCCATCCCTTTCAGGCTATTGTAAGAATGGAGCCAAAGACAGGGAAATTGCCTCCAGCAGATTTACAGAGAGGATTAAAGGGAAGAGTTGTTTATTTGCCTCTAGATTTGAACAAAAACATTAACACAATTGGAATAGAAAAAGTGGAAGAGGAACCTCTGGTTATCTTGGTTAATGGGGTTCCGACAAAGAATAAGAAAATATGGCAAGATTTAGTGGATGTTAGGAAAGTCAAAAAGGCAACAGTGTATTTGAAGAAAAATAATAAGTACTATAAGAATGTATATGTTGCAGAAGAGGAAGTAAGTGATGAAGAGGATAGCGATTTGTGTGCTGGCCAAATTGAGAAAGTAGAGGCCTCTAAAAGTGAAGAAATATATGAACATTATAGTGTTCATCCTTTGCATTCGAAGGAAGTGATGGGGAATGCTATTGAGTTGTTTCAAATGAAACAAGCCAAAGGGAGTCCCATTAGTGTTTGGGAGGAAAGTTTGGAAGCTCGGTGTTTCCCACAGCTATTTCCCACAGGTCAAGGAGGAAGATATGATGAGCGACCTCGTGAAATTCCTGCATCTGAATACCGGACTTTACGATTGTATGCAGAAGATCCTAGGTTTCGGCAATGCATTCCCTATTTGTTTCATCTCCTGTTTGAAAGCGATCTGTCTGGACTGTCATATGCAGTGAACCACATCTTAAAAAGTGGTATACAGATGCGAAACATCTCGGCAAGTGACTTTATGCATAAAGTCAATGTCCAAGACAGTATTTTGGATTCTCACTTAATTAATCTCATGGCGTGTCAGCGTGGTACTAATGAGTACTGGTACCGTCGTCATGGTGACTTAAAATGTATGCTGAGGAACTTAGGAACTCCGACATGGTTCCTCACTCTGAGCTGTGCCGAGTATGGCTGGGATGACTTACTTGAATTTCTACGAGAGGCAAATGGAAATATTGAAAACATTGAATTCAAGACACCTGGAGAACTGTGTTCTTTGGATCCTGTGAATGTATGCAGGTACTTCAATCATAGATTTGAAGCTATGATGTCTTTCATCACAAATAAAAAGAATCCACCTCTTGGAGAGGTGTTGGATTTCTTCTGGAGAAAGGAGTACCAAGCAAGAGGTGCCCCTCATATACATATGTTGCTGTGGATCAAGGATGCACCTAAATTTGGAACAGATCCGGATGACTTAGTGATGAATTTCATCGAACAGTATTCTACGTGTGCTGTTCCAAACGCAACGGAGAAGAAAAGTCTAAGAGAACAAGTTCTACGTTTCCAAAGCCATCGTTGTGGAAAGTACTGTCGTCGTAAATTCAGAAACAAGGACAAGTTCTACACCAAATGTCGTTTCAACTTTCCACGACCGGTGATTTCTAAAGGAAGAGTGAACAGTTTGATGTCTTCGCTGCGACATAATGTGATGAGGAAATCACCCAAGAATACATACAATTTGAAAAGGAACGAAGAGTCCAAGTACATCAATGACTACAACCCAGTGATTTTGTCCATGTGGAATGCCAACATGGATATACAGTTTGTGGCTGACAACTGTATGGCTGTGGCTCGGTATGTGACATCTTACATCACCAAAAAAGAAAAGACCGAACTGAAGGATATGTGGGAGGACATTTCCCATGAAAAGAGCCTCAGCAAGAAGTTGTACAGTTTCAGTCTGAAGATGTTGTCGCATCGAGAAATCGGAGCTTACGAATGTTCTGATCGATTGTCTTCAGCAAGTCTCTATGCCAAATCCAGGAGTCTCGTTTGGGCGAGTCTTGGTCTTGCTGCAACGCGAAATCGAGTTCTAAAACCTGTTCGGGAAATTGAGTATTTGGCAGAAAAGGAACCAAACAGTACCGACATTTTGAAGACCAACATGTTGGATACATATTATCCAAATCGAAGCAGTCACCTTGAGAATGTTTGTCTATATGAGGTTCTCCAAAATTATATATTCAAGAGGAACATCAAAGAAGATATTGAGAAAGGAGTGTATGCTGTAATTGGAAGTGAGGGATGCCTGGTCAAGCAAAGAAAATGCCAATTAGTAAACCATCGAAAATTAAGTGGCGAATCTCCAGAAAAAAAGGAGTTTTTCTATTTAGCACTTTTGCAACTTTTCAAGCCTTGGCGTGCAGAAGAGGAACTGCTTGGAGATTTCCTCTGTTACGAAGACTCTTTCAATGCAGCCAAGGAGTCCATAGAATGTCCTGCTTTTTCTAAATATCAAGAAATGCTAACTTTGGAAATTGAGCAGGAAGCAACGATTGCAGCCGAGATTGCCAGAGACAGTTCTCAGGACAGTCAGAGTTCTGTTTCATTGAGTCAAGATCCACTTGGAGGACCTATTATCGAAAATGAAGCTGCCACTGCTATGAATGAAGTAGAAAGAGCCATGGCACATGCTCAGGAGGATTCAGTTAACTTACAAGACTTGGAAAAACAACTCAACGTTGAGCAGAGGAAAATATATGATGAAGTTACCAAGGAAATTGAGCACGGATTAAGTCATGAGAAGAAAGAGTGCTCGTGTACGTCGTTGAAGCCTGTCCGACTGTACGTGAGTGGAGAAGCGGGAACTGGAAAAAGTTTCCTCATTAAAGCAATCTCTTGTTATTTGCAGGAAAGGACTGAGTCATCGCTGTCTTGTGTTGTCACCGCTCCTACTGGACTGGCAGCACATAATATTAAAGGTATTACTTTGCATCGTCTATTGATGCTGCCGGTGGAGCATGACAACAAATTACAATACAACAAGTTATCTGGAGATGCTTGCTGTGAAGTTTCAAGAGTCTTGAGGAAAATGAAACTACTTATCATTGACGAAGTAAGCATGGTTTCCAATGTCATGCTTGCCTTTGTGCATTTGAGAATGCAAGAAGTACTTAAAACTGAATATGATGTGTTATTTGGTGGGAAACACATCATTGTTTTCGGAGATCTTCTGCAGCTGACACCAGTAAAAGGTCAACCTGTGTTCAAAATACTCACGCATGAAGATACCAGGAAGTGCCTAGGGAGCATTGGCAACGTCAATATATGGTTAAACTTCAATTATGCAGAACTGCATCAAAATATGCGTCAGGCAAAGGATGAAGATTACAAGAATATTCTACAAGATATTAGAATTGGAAAAGTGACCGAGCATGGGAAAGAAGCTTTAAATGCACGATTACTGTCAAAATTATATCCCAAACAAGAGATTGTGCCTGAGAATATTTTTCGGAAAATTACTGAGAAGAAATCCGGGATATGTCTCATGCCAACTCTTGCAGAATGTGCCATCTTTAACAACAAAATGTTGAATTTAGAAAAGCAAGAGATTGTGAAACTTGAAGCTATCGACAAATTAGAGCATATGGGATCAACAATTATTTTGTCAGACAATTTGAAATCAAAATTGGATTCATTAGAGAAGACTATATCTAAAACAGCGGGTTTTGAAAAGACTTTGAATGTGTGTTTAAATTGTCGAATTATTTTGAGAAGGAATTTACATGTAGAAAGAGGTCTGGTAAATGGATCAATGGGTAATGTTGTTGATTTTGAGAAATACAGAAATAGAGATGGAATAGAATTTTTAAAAATTAAATTTGATGGCATTGAGGAAGTACAGCAAATTGGTCGTTGTTCTGCTAGGTTTTTGCTTGTTAAAGACTTATATGTTCGCCGTAAACAGTTTCCTGTTTGCTTGGCATATGCGGTGACAATCCATAAATCGCAAGGTTTAAGTGTAGACTGTGCATTGGTGAATATTGGCAGTTCTGTGTTCAAGGAGGGTATGGCATATGTGGCATTGTCACGAGTTAGAACTTTATCGGGATTGTACTTGATTGACTGTGATGTCACAAACATTTGTGCGGATCTAGATTGTGTTAAGGAATACAATAGGTTAAGAAGAGAGTATGCGCCACATTTGCCTCAATATCCTTTGTTTGAGAAACGTGTGGTAGGCCGCAAACGTAGAAATAGCAGTAATAGTAGGGAGGTTGTTGCAAAAAGACCAAAAGTCAATGAACCGAAAATTGTTAGCAGAAAGAAAGTGGATTCTGTTGAAGATGTTGTCGGTTTTCAATTTGAAAACAGTTCTGGTGTCAACTGCTATGCAAATGTAGTGGTTAATGTTCTCTTTTCACTAGAGAGTTTAAAAGAACAGATTCTGTTGAATTCTGAACAAATTTTATGCTGTTTGTTGAATTCTGTTTTCGAGAAATGTAGCACTGATCGAACAAAAGTAGAAAGTGTGTCTGAAGTTCGTTATCTGTTAGATGAATGTTCAGGTCAAACAGACTTCTCTGAAAATAATCAGCAAGATTGTCAGGAGTTTTTAATGTATATGCTTGATATATTGCAAGTTGAGGGTGTAGATGTAGATCACCTGTTTGGGCTTTCTTATCAATGGCAGCATGACTGCGAGAACTGTATGGTATCAAGTACTACTAGTGTAGACTCAGAAAGATTTATATATTTAACTTTGCCAGACAGTAAATCAGTCTCCTTTAATAAGCTAGTAAATGCAGCGGATCACAACATGGAGTGTAGCCAATGTAAATGTGATATGATGTCAACATTATTTATACGTAGATATGGCCAGTATGTCATTTTAATGATCCAACGTTGTAGGCCTGATGGATCAAAATTGTCAACTTTAATAAAAAATTTTGTGGCTTCTCAGCTGTCAATATCAGGGAGGACTTTTGTTACTGTAGCAATTATCTATCACGATGGTCCATCAACAACATCAGGACATTATACAGCTTACTTAAAGTCTGGAAACGGCTGGTCATTCTGTAATGATTCCGTTGTAACGTTCAAAAAAAAATTGCCGTTTGACCTTAAAAATTCTTACCTGGTGTTTTTAAAACCAAAATTTTAAGTAGAGGGAATGTAAGTCTGCAATGCTGTCTAGATTAAAAATCCAACTATATAAACCTAATGCAAGTAAGTCTGCTTCATAGTAAGCAGTATCAGTGTCATAGGAAAAGGAGAACATGAGTGACAAAGAAGAGTAAGTTATTAGTAGTCCAGGATTGTGAAAATAATCTCAAATATTTTATTTTTGAAAGTTGCGAAAATAGAAAATGTCGGGATTTGATTGGAAGAATAACAAGACTTGCGAATCGCGGCAACATGATTTGGCCTAGTGGAAACATGTGATATAATGAGAGAAGTCTTTTTTTCTATGTAACATATTTCACGTATCGATGGAGGTTTTCTTTCAGAAAGTGGCGGGCTGAAAATATTTGTAGCACAACAGAGTGGATGCTGTTCATAGGAGATCGTTCGACGTCATTGAAAGTAAGTTAATTTTAAGGAGTTTTGAAATCAGATTTCGAAGGTTGTATGGGTTTTTTAAACACAATCATTTTGATTGTGTTTTTTTTTTCCCGCTGTTACATGATGAATACCTTCAAGTCACTGATTTAAGTGAAATTTGATACATTCTGAGAACAGCAAAAATAAACCATTTAACATGTATAATTAATGTTATGATTTTTGAAATTATGATATATATTTAGAAATGTGAGGTAGATATGGAGAAGCAGAGTCTTCTGTAAGTGTCAATTTTAATGCTTACAGTGCTGTACTTCTAGGTATTGTTTTTTTTTAAAAAAAATAAATAGGCCTCACCTCAAAGAAAGCTCTTGAAAGCACACATCTTATTTGCATCCTAAAACAATCATTTAAAATGTTTGACACAATTTTATGATGGCTTTACATCTTTTTTGCGCTGTTATTGCATCACTATTGTGAGACATAAGCAATGCAAAAGAAGCATCATGTTTCAAAATAGGCCTCATTTCATCAGCATGAAGATACTGTTTTTTTAAAATAAATATCTTTAGGATTGTGTAGGGGTCGTAGGGAAGTAGAGGTTTCTGTAAATGTCAAAGTTGTTTAAAAACTGTTTCTTCTTGAACCTTTTCCCTTCTTTTTTCTAATTTTTAAATACATGTTTTAATATTTTTGGAAATGTTTGTTCTCTCTTTTACAGATTGAATGTATGAAAAATTTGCTTGAAAAGTTAACATGAATTATAAGGTAAATGTTTTCTACTTTTTTAACCTACATTCCACTACTGATGATGTTACTGACTATGTTATGATTGATGTAATAAATGGGCATGTTTTACTGCAATGGTAGGTCTTCACATCTATTATCTCGTCTGTATTCTTCAACAAGCATAAATTTGATATGCAACCCAGAGTACGGTTCACCTTAAACAAACTTTTAGAGAGGACACACCTTATCGTCACCCTCACTCAATCATTTAATCTATCACATTTAACATCTATTAGTTCTACTGCTTCATTTCTTTAATCTTTACTTTCCTGTGTTTGCTACTTCTCTCCTTCCTTTCTCTATTACTTAATTTTTCTATTCCTTCAAGTATTTTTCTCAGTCCCTCTCTTCTCATACTTCTTCATTATTATTCACTAATTCTGTCTCTATTAATGTTACTGTTTCTGAATGATCTCCAAAAATTTTAAAAACAAGAACAGTAAGTATAAGGATAGGAAAAGACATTTATGTTACAAGAAAGACAACTATAGGAAGTAAACAGAAAAAACTGTTACTCGCAATCCACTGCTGATGATCTCACTGACCATGTAAAAAATTATGTAATATATGACATGATCAGAAGTGAATTGCGGGTAACAGTATCTTTTCTTTACTCCCTATAGCTGTCTTTTTTTGTAACATAACTGTCTGTTTCCTTTCCTTATACTTACTGTTCCTTTTTTTAAAAAAAATTTTTTGGTACGCTCAAAGTACGCGTACCGGAGTGCGAACTGGTAGCGAACTAATAGAAATAGAGCTTGGCAGAGTTCAAAGAATTCTACCAATTTTTTTAATAATGGGGAGGTAGTTCTGAAAAGAACTGTTTTTTTTTGTTTTTGTTGTTTTAAATTTTTTTTATTAGTTTTCTGAACATTTTTTATATTTTTTTGTTTTTTTCTGAACATTTTGTATTTTTTTTTATTTTTGGGGGGGAGGGGGGAAACAAAAATGATTCATCGAAGACGGCTCAACAGGAGCAACAAAAAAAAAAAGAATTTACTTTTTGGGGCGTTTTGGGCACACATGATTGGTGATGGCTCTCATTATCAGGGTAATGCTACTTTCGCGGTAGCAAAGTGTCTGGTTGCACCACACACAGACTTGCTTCACTTCTCCCATGTTGATTTGGATGTTCGGGATCACCTCCCTCGCCTCCGGTCCCGATACCTCCTGAACAACAGATCTTCTTGCCATTTCTGGCGGATTTTGTTGTTGGTCGCGAAGTTGTGCATTGCTGTAATTGTTAGGGTGCCATCGACTCATGTGCCTGTGCATTGTATGATTGCCAAAACTGTACTTTTTGTCTGTGCCCCTTGAAAGACGATCGCCGCAAATGCGACAAAAGACGTATCTGGCATTTACTTTCTTTTGGTCAGCAGGAAATTTAAAAAATTGCCAGATATAATTTTCTTTCCTATTATATCTTCTGGGCTCCTCTGGCAAAAACTCGTCATTTTCTTGCTGTTCTTCCTCTTCTTGATTTTCCTCCTCTTCTATAATTAGTGAAGCAGGTAGTCTTTTCTTCCCATGAGGAGGTGGAGGAGGTGGTGGGGGCACACTGGCAGAAGCAACCATTGAAGCCATTGCTGATGAATCAAAAAAGGTCTTTCTCTCACCAAGATGAAAGTCAGAGTGAGGAAAGAAGGAGGGGTTTTCATCATTTGGGAGAAGGAAAAATTCTAAACCAATGAAAAGTGTTAATTTTATATCACATGACCAAGTATTACATCATTAGGAAACCAAAAGTGAAATGAACCAATGAAAAGTGTTATTTTCGAGTCACATGACCTGCTGTGTTTACGTTTCGCGCTTTGCTCCGCTTTCCGGTCCACTTCCGGGTCCGCTAACTTGGCGCGTCCAACGAGGTATTACGCGATAACGCAAAACGTCATGCAAACGTAACAGTTACGCTAAAGGAACGTTGACCGGTTCGCGTACTAAGCCGCGGCTTTAAATTGAGCTAACGGGAAGCAGACCGGTTCGCGGACTGGGAGCGGAACAAAAAAAAATGTTTTAAAAAAATTGTCTAAAGAACATGAAAAATATATTTCAAAATTTAAAGAACAATACATTGTACAGCTACAGATATTAGCTTTTAAAAAACCATTGAAATTCAATGAAAAAACCATAGGTTATACTCCATATATAGTTAGGAATTAGCATTTACAAAACCTTATTTTACTCGCATAAAACCATTGAAATTCCATATATAGTTAGATGCGCTAACTATATATCGCGCACCCGCAATCCACTGCTGATGATGTCACATATTACATCATTCATGACATGGTCAGTGACATCACTGATGACATCACTGATGACATCTCAAATGACATCACTGATGACATCACTGATGACATCTCAAATGACATCACTGATGACATCACTGATGACATCACTGATGACATCTCAAATGATATCACTGATGACATCTCATTTGACATCTCATTTGACATTACTGATCACATCACTGATGATATCATTTATGTGATAATACAATGAACATCTTCAGACTGTAATATAACCTTAGGTACACTCAGTGTAAACAGACAGTCACAGACTGTCACACATCCATGGAGTTACTCACACACCTAGTCAGTCATGCAAAGAATCAATCACACCTCAATTTCCTCAACTATACAGTTATACAAACTTTACTTATTCAAACATATACTAACACATATTTACTCTCTTATACAATCCCTGATACAAGTTCACAATGATCCATACAGCCACTCACACATTCACTGGCTCTTATGCACAGTTATTTATATATGTCAACTCTCACATGTACTGTGTTTTACATATGTACTTACTGTGACATGTAGCACTGAGATATCCATTCACTCACCAATACACTCATGCACACAGTCAACCGCCCATACAGCTGTTTCCACATGCACTTTTGAAATCATACATCTAGTGAATCAACTGGTCACACATCTATGCACAGAGTCATACACCTCCCAGCCACCCACACACACACTCAGTCTCCCATACAAATACTTGGGCAACCAATCAATAACCCATATAGTTACTCATATAGCTACTTATCAACACATGCAACAGTTTACAGAACAACAGACATAATGATGCACAAATTAAGACAGTTTAGTCACTAACCCATGCACTCAGTGAGACACATTTAATCACTCACTCATACAGTCACTCATGCACCTACTAAATCCTTCATCCAGACACTTATACATCCACTCATTCTTCAATATGTAAGACATATTTTAACTTTACAGAAACATACAGTCACTGGATGTTGTCATCAGTGATGTCATCAGTGATGTCACTGACCATGTCATGAATGATGTAATATGTGACATCATCAGCAGTGGATTGCGGGTGCGCGATATATAGTTAGCGCATCTAACTATATATGGAATTTCAATGGTTTTATGCGAGTAAAATAAGGTTTTGTAAATGCTAATTCCTAACTATATATGGAGTATAACCTATGGTTTTTTCATTGAATATATATATATATATATATATATATATATATATATATATGTATATGAGAGTGGGTATAGAGAGAAGGCTCTCTCTCTCTCTCCCTCTCTCTCTCTCTCTCTCTCTCTCTCTCTCTCTCTCTCTCTCTCTCTAGAGAGAGAGAGAGAGAGAGAGAGAGAGAGATATTCAATGAAAAAAACAAAGTTTAAAGTTAAATTATTGTTAGTGGAAAATGTCAGTTAAAACATAAATGTTACATTTTACACTAAAAAAACACTAAAAGTCACCAGTTAAAGTTAACTGAAAAAAGTAACATTCCCCCCGCCATATACAGTGTGTTCATAAATGATGTCATTTCCAATGTATTCATTGATGTTAGTTATCAATTAAGTCACATAACATGTTTTGAGTCATGTAAAATGCTTCGTGGTGCCCCTGTCCCTTCGAGAGGCAACACAAGGATGTACAGATATATGCAAATAGCCCTCACTGGTCAATATCGAACGTTCCCTGGCAGAAGCACTGAATATGAAATCAGTGGCTGTTCCATTAAATTTCATATTAATGCCTGTGTTAGTTTATCTTATTTATATTTTGAATGCCCCGATCCCACCTGGTGTAACCAAGAACAGATTCCTAAGTTAGAGGTTGCGGGGAGGATCAAAGCCCCTGCAGCAAGAAGGAGCCAACATATTATTTTCTAATGGTGCCCCAGCCTCACCCAGGGCACCCAACAACATGAAATCTCTGGAGGCTGTGGAGAGGCCCATGGCCCCCGCAGCCCTGCCAGCCACCTAGGGAGCACCCATCCTGAGTACCAGCAGGAGCCAGCAATGCTTTCTTGTTTTTGTGGGTACCCAAGTTGTAACCTGGGACACCCAAAGTTCTGAAAGCTGTTGGGGGCAGGTGGTGGGAGGCCCTTGGCCCCACGATCCTGCCTGCTCCCCTGCCAGCACCTACTCTCTGTGCCTGTGGGAGCTGCCTCCATTCATTTGCTCCCGCCCAGCAAGTGTAGTTTTTGTTCCTGATCCCAGCTGGGTAGGAGCAGACCTATGTTAACTGCCCAGGAGTGCCTGGGCATGGTATTACAGTTCTGTTTCCTGCCCGGGCACTGAGCAATAGTGTCCCAGGTTTTGGGGTCCACAGGACACTGGCGTGATTTGGGCCCAGGGTATGGGGTCCCTGGAACCACTTAAATGGACAGGGAGGGGAACTGCTTACCTCCCTCCCTTTAAAAATGTTTTATTTCACTTTGACCCCAGGGGATAGGGTCTCCAGGGCCATTTAATGGCTTGAGGAGGAGAGTAGAAAAGAAAAGGGCAGGAGCACGTGCTTTTTAAAATCATTTTACCAGCAGCGGCTTCACCAGAATGGCGGAGGAGAGTCGCCCCACTGGGTCAGAGCCAGCAGCTGAAAAATAAAACAATATTTTATTATCATTTTATTTTTCAGCTGCTGGCTGGGGCAGTGTGTGGGAAGGGGTGGGCCAGGCAATTGCAGATGGGGCGGAGCGATGCACACTACTAACTGCGCATGTCTCTTTGGCCAGCTGTCTTAGGCCGACCAAACAGACATGCGCAGTTAGGTTTTTCCGAACCAGCTGGAGAAACAGCACAGACTCCCTGTGCCTGAGCGAGTGTTGAACCAGCCAGCTCAGGCCAATCCCTGTGCTGCTCTCATGCTACATGATAGCAGCACAGGGATTGCACAGGGAGTCTCTGATGCTGTCCCAGGGGCTGCTGGGACCAGGAAGCAGAGGAGCACCGAGGCACGAGGTGGCAGAGGCAGCATCAGTTATGTTTTATTTCTTTTTTATTAGCCCCTCCAGCATTCCTCCCCCGTGCCTCCTCCACCCGCCCCACCACTGTTTATATTCATCTGCAGCCTTCATTTTACTGCAGAACCACTGTACTATGGTCATTCTGAATAACTGTTAAGAAATACATTTGAGCCCTCTGGGACCCCCTGCTAGCAGGCACACGGGGTCAGGGTATACCTACCCATGCCCCATATATGTTCTGAAAAGATTTGTGAAGACCATGGGGACTGAGTCACCGAGTCCAAAACGGCTGCTGCAACATTTTTTATGATGTTGACTGCAGCCAATCAGATCTAATCTTGTGATCTATTGGGTCTGTGAATCCTCCGCGGCCTGAAATATACACTCATTTGATACCGTAATTTCTCAAAATTACTGAATGAATTTACATAAAATCACAAAAAGCATGCTTTCTGGGTAAAGATCTACTTTTCTGCCAAAATTTGGTGCAATCCATATAGAAATTGCATGGTCAAAATGCGTTTTATGACCCTCCATTTTCTCGGCCCACCTTCATGGACTTATCAGAAACTTTCCAGAAAGGAGTTGGGGGGTGCATGAGACATTTTTGGAAAGTTTTGTGAAGATTCATTAAACAGCTCCAAAGTAATTAGTGAACTAAAAATCTATTTCCTGTGGAAACGTGGTCCAAACTATAACCCAGTCTATATATGTGCGGTTAAAATGTGCTGTTATGTTTGAGATGTTGAACTGGCAATGAGTAACAGCATCTACATCTCGTTCTTTATTCTACTAAAAAGGGACACATGGTACTGGGAAAATTGATGTAGGAGGGATTGAAACCCCAGTATCAATTTACTTGGCATGAAGACAACTCATGTTCCAGAATATATTCCTTATTTTGTTTGCTGGAAATCTGTTCATTGCTTTTTGAGCTAAAGGCCATTAAATATATTGACAACCATGCTTGTGAAGATTAATATTTTGTATATCGGTGCAAATATGATTACACAAGTAGTTAATAAATTATGATTTAACATTTTTAACAAAACTGATTGGATAGCATGCTTACCGAATGGGAAACCCATTTTCTAGGTCTTCAAACCAATTATAAACCGATTGGCTGGTGCACTGCTGAACCTATCAACTCAAGGTTTGCAAACATCTCTGTCCATAAAAATTGGCTGGAGCACTCTGAGGCCCACCATTATACCTAAGAATTCAAGGGAAATATAAAACACTTCAAAAGAGCGGAATATGCTGACACCACCCCTGAAAAATAAATATTGCAATCACTAAAGGTCTGTGGTCCTAAAACACAGTGGCGGCCGGCATGGAGCATTGGTTGCAGGGGGGTGGAGTTGCTCGGGAGGATGTTGGAGTGCACAATTAAAAAAAACGTACCTTGCCGCCGGGTCCCGCGTCTCTGCTCCCGCTCTCCTCGTCTTGGAACAGGAAGCACAGCCAGGCCCCACTGACCAATCACAATACTGCAATGCAGCATTGTGATTGGTTAGCACCCAGGCTCCCCTGACCAATCACAAAGCTGCAATGAAGCGTTGTGATTGGTCTGAGCACCATGACACGGCGCTCAGCCAGGGGCTGGAGGGGTGGGCATGTTCTCCATTACAGCCTGCATGGAGAACAGGGGAAGGAGAGGGCAAATCCCTCCTCTCCTGCCCTGCTCCAAGAGCAGAGCAGCCCCGCCCACCCACCCCACAAAGCAGCCTGAAGTATAAAATGCTAATAACTCAAAGTTATTATCATTTTATGTTTCGTACTTTACACTGCTTAAAAGAAGTGGCAGACGACATGGCTTGAGGGTAGCGGATTCTGGGGATGTCGCGGGGTGGAGTCACGCAGGGGAGTCACGCGGGAGGGGTTGGGGTGCGCAATAAAACATTTTTTTTTAAAACATACCTTGCCGCCAGGTCCTGCATCTCTGCTTCTGCACTCCTCCTCTTGGAAGAGGAAAGACCTCCAGACCCCACTGACCAATCACAATGCTGTAAGCACCCAGGCTTCCCTAACCAATCACAATGCTGCAATGCACCGTCGTGATTGGTCTCAGCCAGGGGCTGGAGGGGTGCGCATGTTCTTCATGCAGGCTGTAATGCAGCCTACATGAAGAACAGGGAAAGTGTGCATGAATGGTTTGGGTAGCCATAGAGGGCTGACCATACAGTCATTGCGTACTTAGGAGTGGGCAAACCACTCCTCCCCTGCCCCAACTCAGTTATTATCATTTTATGTTTTGTACTTTGCACTGCTGAAAAGCAGTGGGGCGACGCCTCACCATAGCCGAGTAGCCGCCACTGCTCAAACACACATAGAGTTACATTCTGTGAACCAGAAAACCTGGTTCGTGGACTTCCTTCACCATAAGGTGATTGCACTAACTATTGCTTCATTTATGGTTCACCAAGAATTTGCGAACATTAACAAGAAGAAAACAGAATTAAAAAAAATATTACAAAATGGTGTATTAACCAACATTGTGTTTGAGATAAAACAACTGAAAATCACTGAGTAAGCCAGGGTGAAATGTAAGATACGCCGGTGTAATTCACGTAATTTTGTCTTTTTTTGCGTTGCTTTTAATATACAAAACTTCCTAAATCATGCCATTACACCACCTCACCTAATTACACTGCATTCATGGCAATATTATAGAATGGAAGCGCAGGAAAAAATATGAACCACCAAAACATGAGATGCTGCTGTTGCTGCTACCTGTGGTTTTGCCACAATTTTTTTTTTTTTTTTACCAGAAAATGCATCTTTGTGTCCAAATCGATGCAAGGATGCATTTCATGCTAATATCTAATACCAAATGCAGGATTTGCAGTTTTCTTAATTAGACTTATTTTTGTGTAATCCTCCAGCAACTTTGCGTAATTACACGAACACAAACAATGCTAATTTCACATACTCTTAGAAATTTGTAAATTATGATTTTAGCAAGAGTGACTCATTAATTCACCCATGGGCAAAACAGAATGGCAGTGCTTTTTTGCTGAGGTGGCGTCTGTAACAATAACTGGTACATTTTGTATGAATATTTATACATTTTAGAGGAGGCTGGTCTATAGGAATACGTAGATTATGCTGAAAGGCAGGGTCTCAGCAAGGTCATTTGGGCTGGGGTAGAGTCTGTCACACCTCAGAGTCCATATGGGCGTCATAGCACCTTACATTACTGTGCAAAACATCAGAAATAGAAAACACCGCGATACAATAAAAAAAAAAAAACATTCTATCGTCAAACCGCAACGGGTTGAATATTGTATTGGGGATGGTCGGCATGAGAGATCGAGACAAAAATTAATTAGGGTTAAACTAAGGAGGCAGAGGAGGCAAAACGCGTTTGAATAAACCTTCCAATCAGTGTTCAGGTACTGCCAGGCGTAAAGAAGGGACCCAAATAAAAAAAAGTCCTAAGTGGTTGCGTTGCGCCATCTAGAGCTGAAATGTAGGTATGTACGGAGAGAGTGGTTTTCTTTGGAAAGTAGACCAAGTAATTTACTAAAATACATACATTAAACGTTTCCTGGTCGGGCACGATCCTCATAGCTTGCAAACAAACAAGAATGATTTATTGATGTTAAAATACCGTGCACCTGAGCAACCCCGATTAAAAAACCCGCAAGATAAAACCCACAGTTTATTGATGTTAATCAAATTAATTAAACTTAGGCAGAGGGAGAGGAGAAAGGGGGTTTCCCTGTCAGTGAACGGGAGCTTCAACCCCCCGCACCAGAGAAGCGAAGTTGACGCCCCAACACACCCGATCAGATTCTGCTTCAACTTTCAGGCCAGCCGGCTCACACGGTTTCACTCCTCATCACACGGCAGCCCGGTGAAGAAGCCCCCTCACACGGTGAGCTGGAAACCCTTTCATAGAAAAGGTTTCCGGCTAATGTGTGAATGGTTTGTTTGCACAATGGGGCTCTATTTAAAAGCTTCCCAGCACATGAGGCATATGGCTTCCAGTGCTTACTTTTTGCCGGTGTTTTCCTGTAGTCGTCGTCACCGGCACATAATCCTTAACCCCGGCACCTACCGATGACAATCCTCCAGATGGTGGTGCCGCCTGCCTATTTTCAGCCCAGCACATCAGTTTATCAATTCAATATATAGTTATGTAAAATAATAACAGCAGTGCTTCTAAGCCACTGCACTTGTATTTTGCAGCACTGAGTTGGGGAGTGGGCCAAGCAAACTGCAGTTGCATCCTAAGCCACATCATCATCCCACATATAACCTTTATCTACAAATAGTGTTTCTTGGTGAAGAATAAGTAGTTTATGTTTAAAGCTTTTCCTAGCGTTTTTGGAGAAGTTGGGGGGATAGAGGATGGTCCAAGAGTTTGGGCCTTGTCTAGCGATAGGTGCATCTAGCGGAAAGGGGGTTGGGTAAGTGAGGGTGGGCATTGTTGATTTGTGAGGGGCGGGGGGGAGTAGGTGACTAGAATAGAATAAATTCCGAGAGAGTGAAATGGTGGCAGGAGATAAATAACGGATCTAAGTATCAAATGTGATTAAGGGCTTCTAGTGAGTAAAGCACGAGTGTCCTAGTCAATTAAAGGAGGTCATAATCCTCTAGTATGAGGGATAAGGTAGACCAAAGATGCCCGTTACAGTTGAGGATAGACCCAGCCTCTTTTGAAGAAAATTGTTATTGGGGTGGGGTTAGGAGCGATGTGTGTGTTCTTCTCTTACATCAGTTAATTCATATAGGCAGCACAAAGAGGGATTAAGCAATCAGTGAATTCACCAGATTCCCTAGTGGAGACCGGGTGAGTCTCCAACTCTATTAAGTCGTCGGAATTACATGTTGAAGGACCCTTATCTTATAAGGGAACTGAAACCCCGGCCTGAATTGGAACGAGTTCAGTAGGTGCCGTTGTCACGGGTTAAACACCCGCATGACGAAACACATGTCGGCTGGTTGCATTCCTTGATGTCCAATATATTTTCACTTGAAAGAAACTACTCTGATGTGTCCACTTGGTTTCATATGATGATACTTTGTTACTATGAATGAGTTGTACAGACACCAAACTTAACGTGTGCACAGGATTTGTTTACTATTTGTAGATAACTATCGCAGCCTCAACTCTATTGTTAAAACCAACTAAATTTTCTACTCCAAGCGACCGTCTACATGGAAAAGCACCTTCCTCCCCCACCTCCCTATCACAAAGTCATGTAAAATCCCATGTGGCTTAAAACTATCTACGTCCACTTCCCCTACTTTTCTTGGCGCAGTTGACATCTCCAATTTTAAATCTAGAAACATCCTCATTCAAGCCCCCGAAAAACATCTCACCATCTTTGAACACCATTTCAGAAACTTATCCTGCCTACTCTTGATACCATCCTCTGACCCATCATCCTCTCAATCTCAACCTGACCCTACACCTCCTCTGTGACCTTCTCTTTCTCTCCCTCCTATAAGCTTTGAAAACACCACAGAATTCTACCAAACTCAGGATCTCTATCTCTCCCCTACCTTAACAACGGCCCCACCTAATGACTCTCCCACTGCCCCCACATGCCCCGTACTATTCTCTCTCCTCCGCTTGAGGCACCATCATATCTCTGCAGTACCCCCCCCCCCACCAACATCCCCCTTTCACAATCTGACCCTACACCTCCCCAATTCACTCCTCCAATCCCCCCTTATACATTTTCAAAAAACACCATGGAAGTCAACCAAACACAGTTTCTCAGTCCCTCCCCTGCCTTAACAACTTTCCCTCCAACTCCCTAGACAACTACCCTTACTCTCTCTCCTCCTCTTGAAGCTCCAACATCTCTGAGCAGCTCCCCACTTCCATCTTCTTCCTTCCAACCCCCTAAATTCGACCTCCCTCCGACTCAACCACCTGCTTCAACTTCTTCCCCCCTAACTGACCTTACCCTCCTTAACCAGATCAACCCCCCCACTCTCACCGAGCTCCCTTTCATTCCACTGACTCTCCCATGTACCCAATGACTGCCTCACCCCTCTCCTCTCTCCTTCCTTCAGCCACAAAGTGGAACTCCTCTTTACTCCCCCCTCTCGGACTCCCTCCCCCCTCTCCCTAGACCTCTTGCCGTGACTATCTCAGCACTCTCTCCTAACCCTCCGGAACTCACACCTCCAATACACTTCTCCCTCATTCCTGAGACGCTTCTTAATATAGAGCTCCATCTCGCTAACCTATAGTTTGAGCTCACCTCTCTCAAAAAAGATGTACATTTCCTCCCAACACTAAACCGCCCCAATCTCTCTAGTCATGTGTACACTGAACAAAACTACTCTACAGTCACCCAGAAACATAATACCCCCCTATGCAACGACACACTTAGAACCTTACGCACCCCTGTATACACTGAACAAAACTACTCTAAAGTCACCCAGCAACATGATAATACCCCCCTCTGCATCGACACACTTAGAACCTTACGCGCCCCTAACCTCCTGCCCGCCTCTGACCTCCATGACCCCTGTATTCCTTACCCCCCTTGCTCTCCTTCGACCGACCCTTTGATCCCACTATTTCCTATCCCTGTGATCCTTGGGACAAACAGAATTCCAACTTCTCCAACCTCACCTAGACTTCCCCCGCTATTTACCACAATCTGGCCCTGCCCCCCCTTCTACAACTAACCCTATACCCCTATCTTGGATGCTAGTAAACTGTCGCTCGGCAGTCTGACATGCAATTGAAATTTCGGAAACTATCCTTAGTGAAACCATTGATATTGCCTTGCTTACTGAAACTTGGCTTAAAGATCACTCCTCTTCCATTCTTGATATACTCTCCCCCCCCTGGCTACTCCACCTCAGAAAAGATAGACCTGGCAAAACTGGAGGCGGTCTAGCAATAATCTATAAAAATGTTCTTCAACTCTCCCCTGTGCTTAGCCACGATCCTTCTACTTTTGAATCCTCCCAGCAGAACCGGCAGCAAGAAAACCTCATGGTTCACCAACAACCTCAAAGACTCCAAAAAATGCTGCCATACCCTCGAGAAAGCCTGGCGCCACGGCAAGTCAACAGAAAACATGACAGCCCTCAAGAACGCCATCCGCAAACACCACCAGCTGATCCGCACCACCAAAAGGACTGCGTTCAGAGAACGACTGGACAACAACACCCACAACAGCAAGGAACTCTTCAACATCGTTAAAGAGCTCTCCAACCCCAGCACCAGCAACAACGACATCAAGCCCTAGCAAGACCTCTGCGACACACTCGCCTCGTTCTTCCACCACAAGATCGCCAACATACACAACAGCTTCAGCGCCCAGACCACGCACCCTACCACCGAACCAACGCCCCCCACATCCTCTACACCTGGACCCCTGTCAGCACTGAAGACACCACCCTCGTGATGAACACCATTCACTCTGTCTCCCTTGCTGGCCCCTGTCCACACCACATCTTCAACAAAGCCGACACCATCATCGCACCCTAACTCCGGAACATCATTAACAACTCCTTTGCATCCGCCACCTTTCCGGAGAGCTGGAAACACGCGGAGACCAGCGCCCTCCTGAAGAAACCCACCGCAGAACCCACGTACCTCAAGAACTTCCGCCCCATCTCGCTCCTCCCGTTCCCCACCAAAGTCATTGAGAAGACCGTCAACAAACAGCTAACCTCCTTCCTCGAGACTAACGGATCCCGCAACCCTTTACAGTCCGGAATCCTATCAAACCAAAGTACCGAGACCGCCCTCATCGCAGCCACCGACGACATCAGGGCCCTGCTCGACAACGGAGAAACTGCTGCCCTCATCCTCCTCGCCTTATCGGCCGCATTCGACACAGTCTGCCACGCACCCTAACAAACCGCCTCCACCACGCCGGGATCCAAGGAATGGCCCTGGAATGGATCACCTCCTTCCTCTCCGACAGAACTCAGCGAGTCCGCCTCCCTCCCTTCCGCTCAGCGGCCACCAAGATCATCTGCGGCGTACCTCAAGGCTCCTCGCTCAGCCTCACCCTCTTCAACATCTACATGACCCCCCTCGCAGCCATCGCACGCCAACACAACCTAAACATCACCTCCTATGCTGACGACACCCAGCTGATCCTCTCCCTCACCAACGATCCCGCCACAGCCAAAGCCAGCCTCCAGGAAGGAATGAAAGACGTCTCGGAATGGATGAAGCTCAGCCGGCTGAAACTGAACTCAGACAAGACGGAAGTCCTCATCCTGGGACCATCCCCCTCTGCCTGGGACGACTCTTGGTGGCCCCCTGCACTGGGCACCGCCCCCAAGCCCACGAACCATGCAAGCAACCTAGGCTTCATCCTGGACTCCTCCCTCACGATGACCAAGCAAGTCAACGCCGTCTCATCATCATGTTTCAACACCCTGCGCATGCTCCGAAAGATCTTCCGGTGGATCCCCACCAACACCAGAAAGACGGTCACCCAGGCCCTCGTCACCAGCCGACTGGACTATGGGAATGCCCTATACGCCGGAATCACAGCCAAACTACAGAAAAGACTCCAATGCATACAGAACGCTTCTGCACGACTCATCCTGGACATACCCCAACACAGCCACATCTCTGCCCACCTGAGAGACCTGCACTGGCTCCCCGTCAGCAAAAGGATCACGTTCAGGCTCCTCACCCACGCTCACAAAGCTCTCCACGACACTGGCCACGAATACCTCAACAACCGCCTCACATTCTACACACACACCCGACAACTCCACTCCGCCAGCCTCGCCATCGCCACCATCCTACGGATTCGCAGAACCACCACCGGAGAAAGATCCTTCTCCTACCTGGCCGCCAAGACGTGGAACTCCCTCCCCACCCACCTACGACTGACCCAAAACCATCTCTCCTTCAGGAAGCAACTCAAGACCTGGCTCTTCGAGCAGTAGCAGTAGCAGCAGCAGCACAGCACCCCCCCCCCCCCCCCACAGCCTTGAGACCCTTGCGGGTGAGTAGCGCGCTCTATAAATGTCCTGATTGATTGATTGATTGAATACCTCGGAGCTGAACTTAAAGTTCAGGGCTCCCCTTCAATTAGATTACACAACATCTACCACCCTCCCGGCGACCCTCTCCCTTTTGTAGAAGAATTGTCTGACCTTCTCTCCCAATCCTCACTTTCCAACTCTAAAAACCTATTCATCTGAGATTTTAACCTCCACTGGAACAAAAAAGAGGATCCTACGGTTAACCTCCTCACTGATGTACTCAACATCAATAACCTAAAACACTATACCACTCTCCCACTCACTCCAAAGGAGCCACTCTTGACGCTATCATTACTAACAAAGAATTGGCCTCCCTTTCCTCCATAGTCCCCATCGACTGCTCTGACCACCACCTCGTCCTTTTCACGATCTCTAACACTGTTCTACCCCCTCTACCCAAAACCATCAAACAGATGAAATTGACCAGGAATCTTCACCTTATCCTCCCAGGCGAACTCGAGGACAAAATCAAAGGTCATCTTCAACTCTCTCCTCCCTCACAAAATGCCAATGACCTCCCCGAACACTTTAACAACTCCAGCGTTAAAGTCCTTGACCAAATTGCCCCAGCCAAACTAAAACGACAGAAAAACTCCTCCAATTCCTGGTTCAACCCAGATCTCAACAATGAGCGACGCACTCTTAGATCAACTGAACGCTTATGGAGGCAAAACCCTTCCCCCTATAACCTCTCTCTCCTCACCTCCGCTAGATCCAACTATAAAAAACACATCCTCAATGCCAAAGCTTCATTCTTCCGCTCCCAACTAGACCGGGCAAAAAACTGACCTAGAGAACTCTTCAGCATTGTGAAAAACCAAACTTCCTCCGCACCCCCCAAAGTGATTGCCACCACTGAAAGATGCGAGAAAATTACCAACTACTTCCTAGAAAAAATCTCCAAAATTGATCAACCCTTCATCCTAACCCCCCTCCCTCCAAAGCCACTACCTACACCTGACACTTCCTCAAACTCTCCTGCACTCTCCTTGCTCCCTCAGGACCCCTTATCACTCCCTCCTATCGTCCCTAGTCTCTAACACGGCCCCATCTTACTTGAACTAAAAAACAATGCTTCATGGCACGACTTCCGCCCAGTCACTGAACTTGATGTCCTTAACGTAATTTCCAGACTGAAACCATCATCTCACACTAAAGATCCTCTCCCCCATAACCTTCTCCAAGACCTAAAACACATCATTACCCCCTACTGGACCTCCATCTTCTACTCATCCTTTAACTGTGGTTGTCTCCCAGCTTCCCTCCAACTGGGACTAATCACTCCCATCCTCAAAAATCCTGCTGGCGACCCTAACGACCTAAATAACCTTCGTCCTATCTCTAGTCTTCCACTTTTCTCAAAAGC
The DNA here is from genome assembly GCF_964263255.1 of Lissotriton vulgaris. Taxonomy (NCBI): domain Eukaryota; kingdom Metazoa; phylum Chordata; class Amphibia; order Caudata; family Salamandridae; genus Lissotriton; species Lissotriton vulgaris. The sequence goes on along the minus strand of NW_028245499.1, from coordinate 8,684 downwards.
CCTGGAAAAATGCACCCAGCTCCAACTAGATAGGCACATTGATTCATTCAATCTTGTAGACTCCTTCGAATCAGGCTTCAGAAAGGGCTGAAGTACTGAAACAGCAATGCTAAACATAATTGATGACATCCAACACGCCCTTGACAAAGGCGAATCCTCCCTACTCATTCTCCTTGATCGCTCCGCTGCTTTCGACACTGTTAATCACTTTACGCTACTTATCACACTTAAAGATCGTTTTGGCCTTAACGGATCAGTCCGCAAATGGTTCGCCTCCTTTCTCCAACAGAGAACCCAACAAGTTGAAATCTATGACTGCCTTTCCAAACCTCTGCCCGTCTCCCTTGGGGTCCCACTGGGCTCTATCCTCTCCCCCTCTCCATTTAATCTCTTCATGGAACCCCTCACCCTCATCCTTAAACAATCGGGAATTAACTACCACCTTTACTCCTATGACACCCAACTTTACTATAAGATTCAATCCCGCTCAGATATCCTTCACCTCAATGATGCCCTGAGTAAGATTCAATCCTGGTTCCACTGCAACCACCTCAAGCTCATCCCAAAAAAGACCAAAATCATTCTCTACTTCCCTAACAACAACTTGCTCCCCATTCTAACCTGGATCTCTGACCTTACAGCTCTCAACTGCTCTCTTACTATATCCAACTCAGTTAAATCCCTCGGCTTTAACATTGACCAGAACCTTACTCTCATCCCCATATAAAAAATTCGGCCAAAAGCGCTCTCTTCACACTCCATCATCTAAAGAAAATCAAACCTTTCATTTCAGCAGACGACTTCAAATTAGTAGTCCAGTCGCTGGTCCTGTCAAAAATCAATTACGGGAATGCCATCCTCTCTGGAACTCCTAAAGACCACCTCGCCCCAATCAAATCGGTTCTGAACGTTGCTGCTATGCTCATTAGCGACCTTAAAAGGTTTGACCATATCTCCCCGGCCCTTAAAACCCTCAAATGGTTGCCCGTTGAAGGACCTGCCTCTTTCAAGACAGCGTGCGTTACGCTCAAAGCCCTGCATCAATGCACTCCACAGTACCTCGCAGATAAACTTCACAAAGACGGCTGTTCTAGATCACTGAGGAGCTCCGACACCCTCGCCCTTGTCCCTCCTCTACTTAACAAAAAATCCACACAATCTCGCTCCTTTTCCGGGAATGCACCTAACATCTGGAACTCCCTCCCCAAAGATCGTCATTGCAACTCCTCTTACACTAGCTTAAAAAAAGACCTAAAACTCCTCCTGCTGAACAAATACTGGGGTCCTTAAATCTTCCACTGGACACTCTTTACACCCCTACATCCTATTGCTCTCCTCCCCCTCCTTCGTCTTCCTCCATCCTCCAACTCCCCCCTCCAGCCTTTGCCTACAGGACCTGCCCGTCCCTACAAGTATTACCCAATCCTCCCTCCCCCTCAGCCTCCCCATATTCACTTATCCTTCCCCCCTCTTCTCAATGCTTTCCCTCCTACGCTAGGCTAATTCTCTCTGGACTTGTGGCTACCCTTTGCCACTCACTGACTGTGACGGTATTAAACTTGAACTACTCTGAATACTACCTCATTGTAATCCTGTCTCATACAATTTATTTATCTATGTATAGCTGTCTACTATCGCCTTAACTTTACCACTTCCCTGCCTCTCTCCATTCCCATACCCCCTCTTTTATATCCCCTCCCTCTCTCTCTAGCCTAATCTCTCCTGATTATTTCTAACCCTTTTTAACAATTTGTTTGTTTAAATTGTGTATTATTTAAACTGCTTTCTACCATTCCGTATTGGGTTCTGGATACTACCTCATTGTAAATTTTCTATACTGCTATGAAAACTCATGTAAAGCGCTCTGATACCCCCGGGTCCAGCAAGCGCTATATAAAACATTTTAAATAAATAAATAAAATAACTGGAAAACCTGGTTGGTGGCTCTTATACACCATAACTGTGATTGCAATAACTATTGGTTCATGAGTGGTTCATGAAGAGTTTGTGTACTTAAAACAAAATAAACTACAAAGCATTCTCTAGAAAGAGATGTATTAACCAGTGTTGTTGTTGAGATATAAAAGATTAAAAAACATTCAAATTAGTAGGCAAGAGTTGCATAATACACGTAATTTCGGGAATTTTTGTATTTCGTCTGCTAAGTAAAATTCTCAAAATTATGCCAGGTTGTGTAATTATTTACAACAAGGGGTGGTGAGGGACAGAGTCTCTGAATTAAGCAGAAAGCTCTCACCCAGTCAAGAGATCAGGGCTAGATCCAACACCGTTTTTTAGCTCACTGCACCATCCCAGTTTCAGAACCTGGCTGTATGCAAATTAGTCTGTTCCTGTCCCAGTGCATGATGGGAACAGGGCAAACCAAACTACAAAAGCCAATTCTTACATTGGCCACTATAGGTGTGGCAGGGTATACTCAGACATGAGTCCCTTTCTCACTGCTCCATCAGGATTCAAGCAAGCCGGGCCGAAGAAGGCTGAAATGCCAGAAACCGGTCCCCGGTAGCTTGTCTCCTTTCTGGTGAAGAATTGGCTTGGTAGTTTAGTCTGCCCTGTTCCCATGATGCACTGGGCCAGGGACAGACTGATTTGCATATAGCCAGGTTCTGAGCTGGGATGGGGCAGTGAGATAAATAACGGTGATGGATCAAGCCCTGATCTTTGGACTGGGTAAGAGTGGTCTGTTTAACTCAGACACTCTGTTCATCACCACCCCCTTTTTGTAAATCGTTTTTGGCCACTATAGGTGTGGCAGGGTATACTCAGACATGAGTCCCTTTCTCACTGCTCCATCAGGATTCAAGCAAGCCAGGCCGAAGAAGGCTGAAATGCCAGAAACCGGTCCCCGGTAGCTTGTCTCCTTTCTGGTGAAGAATTGGCTTGGTAGTTTAGTCTGCCCTGTTCCCATGATGCACTGGGCCAGGGACAGACTGATTTGCATATAGCCAGGTTCTGAGCTGGGATGGGGCAGTGAGATAAATAACGGTGATGGATCAAGCCCTGATCTTTGGACTGAGTAAGAGTGGTCTGTTTAACTCAGACACTCTGTTCATCACCACCCCCTTTTTGTAAATCGTTTTTGGCCACTATAGGTGTGGCAGGGTATACTCAGACATGAGTCCCTTTCTCACTGCTCCATCAGGATTCAAGCAAGCCGGGCCGAAGAAGGCTGAAATGCCAGAAACCGGTCCCCGGTAGCTTGTCTCCTTTCTGGTGAAGAATTGGCTTGGTAGTTTAGTCTGCCCTGTTCCCATGATGCACTCGGCCAGGGACAGACTGATTTGCATATAGCCAGGTTCTGAGCTGGGATGGGGCAGTGAGATAAATAACGGTGATGGATCAAGCCCTGATCTTTGGACTGGGTAAGAGTGGTCTGTTTAACTCAGACACTCTGTTCATCACCACCCCCTTTTTGTAAATCGTTTTTGGCCATTATAGGTGTGGCAGGGTATACTCAGACATGAGTCCCTTTCTCACTGCTCCATCAGGATTCAAGCAAGCCGGGCCGAAGAAGGCTGAAATGCCAGAAACCGGTAGATTGTCTCCTTTCTGGTGAAGAATTGGCTTGGTAGTTTAGTCTGCCCAGTTCCCATGATGCACTGGGCCAGGGACAGACTGATTTGCATATAGCCAGGTTCTGAGCTGGGATGGGGCAGTGAGATAAATAACGGTGATGGATCAAGCCCTGATCTTTGGACTGGGTAAGAGTGGTCTGTTTAACTCAGACACTCTGTTCATCACCACCCCCTTTTTGTAAATCGTTTTTGGCCACTATAGGTGTGGCAGGGTATACTCAGACATGAGTCCCTTTCTCACTGCTCCATCAGGATTCAAGCAAGCCGGGCCGAAGAAGGCTGAAATGCCAGAAACCGGTCCCCGGTAGCTTGTCTCCTTTCTGGTGAAGAATTGGCTTGGTAGTTTAGTCTGCCCTGTTCCCATGATGCACTGGGCCAGGGACAGACTGATTTGCATATAGCCAGGTTCTGAGCTGGGATGGGGCAGTGAGATAAATAACGGTGATGGATCAAGCCCTGATCTTTGGACTGGGTAAGAGTGGTCTGTTTAACTCAGACACTCTGTTCATCACCACCCCCTTTTTGTAAAAGGTTGTGTAATTATGCTGCGTTCAATGCAAAACAATAGCGTGGGAGTGCTGGAACAAAATGAACGACCAGAATACGAGCAGCTGTTGTTAGCACTACTTGTGTTCTTGGCACAACTTTTTACTGCAAAATGAGGTCTTGCATCCAAAATAGATTCAAGGATGCTTTTCATGTTAAGAAAATAGAGCTCAAATACCCACATGCATCAAACAGAATTGCATTCGCAAACGGTGCAAATCGTAAAATTCGGCCGTTTGCGAATGCAATTTCGTTTTTTGAGATGCATCATGTCAAAATAAATTTTTCGCAAATTTAGAAATCGCAATTGGATTTGTGATTCCTTAAAAATTCGCAAATTTAAGGAATTGCTATATTTCATCCAAAAAAGTGCATGTATCAAAAATCGCAAATTGCGATTCTCTAAGAAATCGCAATTAAGAATTCTTAAATTTAGAAGTACTGAGAGTAGGTGGTAATTTTTTTTTTTCAAACATGTGAAACCAATTTGGAGGGTACTTAAGGGGTTCCTCAGTTGAACAAGAACTCTTTGAGGATGGCAGCAGTCATTGTCCTGGCACGTAGGTGGAGGTTGAGAGCAGCAGGAAGGAGGAGAAGGATGCTTAATGAAAGAATATTCAGATTGCGCATCACTTTGTTTGATCAGACACAGGCTAAAATATATGATAAGTATAGGCTTAATGCTGACTCCATTTTGGATCTCATTGCCGAATTAGACCCTATTTTGCATAGAGAAACACGTAGGACCCTAGCCATACCCACCCATGTGCAGGTGTTATGTTCCCTACACCTTCTAGCCTCGGGGTCCTTCCAGGGAGTCATAGCTGTTGCTGGTGGGTTTCACAGAGTGCACTATCTAGATTTTTTAATGATTTCCTAAATGCAATGCTGCAAAGGATACGGCATCACATTTTTTTCCCTAAAACACAGCAGGAATTGCTGGAAACAAAGTTAGACTTCTATAACATGGCTAATTTTCCGCATGTCATAGGCTGTGTAGATGGCACACATGTACCCATTTGTCCCCCATCTGTGAATGAGTACATATTTCGCAACAGAAAAAGTTATCATTCTTTAAACATCCAAGTAATTTGTAATTCAAAATCACTCATCACAGATTTAGTTGCAAGTTACCCTGGGAGTGCCCATGACTCCTACATTTTCAAACATAGTGCCATCCATGCTCGACTGCTTTCAGGAGAATTTGGAGATGGATATTTGCTTGGTAAATACTGTCATTTTTGCATAATATTCATTTTGTACCATGCAGTGGCATGATATGTTAACTGCATGTCTACCATTTTCTCTCCCCATAGGTGATAGTGCATATGCTGTGAGGTCATATATACTCACACCATATCTTACTTCAGCAACCCGCAAACAACAGCGCTACAACAATGCCCATATATCCACCCGCAATGTGATAGAGAGGACCTTCGGTGTCATGAAGTCTAGGTTCCGCATATTGCACAAAACTGGTGGAGCACTGCAATATCGACCTGAGGTGTGCTGTAAAATAGTCGCAACATGTGCCATTCTGCACAACATAGCCACTAGGAGGGGCTCAGAACTGGATTCTGAGGATATACTACCAAACATTGACAACCAGCCACAACAACCACATGCAAGACTCTTTGGACCAGATGCAGCAGAAGGAAGGAGAAGAAGGGCAGAAATCACTGAACATTACTTTTAAATGAGGTAAGAAGCATGTTAATTTTCAGCAAATGTAGTTTCAATTTATTTTGAAACAGAAAATGAAGTAATGAGAAACACAGGACACATTGATGCATGTCAAGTTTAAATGATTGAAATATGTTGCTTTGACTTTCTCCAGTCTCTGAGCAGTATTTTCATTTTGTCAATCCTTCAGAAGGCAGTCCATTTATTTACACAAACTTTATTTTCTTCATCTCACACCTAAAGCTTTGCTTTTTACATTGCTCACACCCATAGATGTGTTTGTTTTTTGTTCAAGATGTCTTAAGCTGCGGCGTTCAACTACTGGAGTAGGTTTTGTGTTACAACTGTGTTTAGCACTCTCATCACTATTGCTCCCTTGTACTGACTGAAGCACACTTAGGTCTGGTTGCATGACATCCTCAGTACTTTTGAGGGACATCATCCCTTCAGAAAGCTTACTACAACATTTACTTAATTCCTTCTGCATGCACACTGTATGCTTAATTATTTTAGCATTGCTATTGCACAAACGGTTTATTGCTCTGGTGTAAGTGTGCATGCTAGACATTAATCTCAACTGCCTATTGCAATTGGCAATGTTCTGTGCCTGTATTGCTTCACACATGGTTTCCATGGCTGTTGCCATGCGTTCCAGTTTATTACTTGACGCCATATAAGCACTTTCAATTACATTTGTCAAATTACTTAGACTGTTACTCATGGTACTGATGTCTTGACTAATATGATTGAGTTTGCCCTTCATTACCCTTATATCTTTCCCTTGCAACCTTTGGACTTTGAGGAGCTTCGTTTCTACTACACTGGCATGGCACTCATCTTGTGAGGATGATCTCTGGTTTGCTGAACGTGCCCTTCTTCTATAAAATTGTTGTATTCTAGAACGATGACTTATCTGTGTCTTTTGATTTGCAGTGATTTCAACAGTTTGCTGCTTATGTGCATTGTGCTCTTCTTCAGTGTCTGAGTCTTGCAGTTGCTGCACTCTTTTCCTTGTTTTTTTTTGGGACAGGGGGTGATGAAGTCATATCATTTTGTGCTGTTGTGTTCTCCAATTCAGTATTGATAGTGTTGTCCAGATCAATTGTTTCACCCTCATTTTCTTTTTCTATTAATAAAAAAATGTCTGTAATGTTTACTTTCATATATTTGGGAAATTTGGCTCTATTATGAAAATATACATTTGATTTCAAATAAACATCCATTATGCTTGCAAACATACACTGACAATTGTGATATTTAATTTTGCTTTTGAAAATCATATTTCTCAGAATGTACCTATTCATATGGTGGAAAAACTACATCTCCCATAATGCATTGCTTCATTGCCATATAATGACAATTTGACCACCCTATTTATATGTACTTAAGTTAACATGCTGGGGATTGTTTAAATCCTTCTTTGAAGATTAAAAAGGCAGCTACACTCTGACACATATTTACTAGAAAAAATGATTAATATTACACACTTACCTTGCGATGTGCCAGCATGCTCAGAGGTGTCTATGTCTAACACTCCAATGACTTCTTCAGTGACCAGGGTCCCCTCAACCATGTCCTCCAGTGGGGTATTTGGTCTATCCTTTGGGGTGCCACCACCAGTTTTTTTGGCACTTTTAATCCTGCAAGCAATTTTTTCTTTAGCACGGCTGCATAAATCATACCAGCGTTTTTGGAGATTGGTGATGTCTCAGTGGGCAACCCCCACAGCATTAACTTTTGATTGTATAGCCAGCCACAGTCTTCTCTTCACTCCTTCAGGGACCTTAAAGGAATCTTTGCCAAAAAGCTGATCATGCCTCAAAGTGACCTCTTCTATTAAAATCTCCAGCTCCTGGTCACTAAACTTTATTTTCCTTTTTCTGGCATGCAGGTCTTCTACAGCACTTTCAGTAGCCATTTCTCCTTCAAGAGCACACCAAAAACACACCACCTCTTGCTGCAAGCAGAGCTCCAACTGCCAAAAGCCACTCCTGCAGTTTGAACTAGGCTTTAGGTGTGTGTAATCAGTCTCCTGGCTTCCTGGGAGTGTCCTCATTGATATGCATGAAATTGCGAATTCGCAAATTGCGAAATCGCAAATTACGAATTCGCACTTAAGAAATCACATTTTTCTTGCGATTCGGTAAAAATTGCGATTTTTACCGAATCGCAACAAAATTGCGAAAAAATGTGGCATTGCATTTTGAGATTCTTTATTTGCGATTTGCTATTTTTCGCAAATAAAGAATCGCAAATTCTTACAATGATGCATGTGGGTGTAAATGCCAAATTTGCATTTTACGTATTTGCGGGTTCTTTTGCTATGTCTTTAGAAATTTGCCATATTTACAGGAAAGCAGATTATCTGAATTTTGCACACCTCTAGAAACAAAGCAGTTATGATTATTGGCAACACGGAATCCATAATGCACCCATAAGCAAGCTAGAGGCAGGCTCGAGCCAGGTGCCTTGCTCAGGCTCAGCTCCAGGTCCTCTAGGCCCTTCAAATGAGTTGAGCTTTCATGTGGCTTCTGCCTCACAGCTCTCTAAGGTCATTCAGCAAGAAATAGAAACAAAGCAGGGAACTTTGATCTAAATCGGTGAGAGAAATAGATACCCGTTGCTCTTGGTAATTGCTGCCAAAACTCTTCTAACTTTTACTTATGCTAGAGCTGCCTTATACAGGAAAAATTCTGTCCTCCTTAATAACCCAATAACCAGCATCTTTCAAAGGGTTTTGCAACTTACCCGGACTGCTTCGCCAGGGCAAATGCATCTAGAAATTGGGTTTATGAACGAATCATTGGGAAGACTTTATACCTCTATGAAGGTTTGGTATTGTATAAAACAAAACAGAGA